>NC_068394.1:1806173-2028673 GCF_023724105.1 Carassius gibelio | reverse complement strand
TGTATGTTCACAAAGGCTGCATTTATTTAATTAAGAATTTTTTTTTAAATTGTGCAATATTTTTACAATTTAAAATAGCTGTTTTCTATGTGAATATTTGTTAAATTGTAATTTATTTCTGTGATGCTCCGCTGTATTTTCAGCATCATTCCTCCAGTCTTCAGTGTCACATGATCTTCAGAAATCAGAATAATGTGATGATTTACTGCTCGAGAAACATTTCTGAGTATTAGCAATGTTGAAAACAGTTGTGCTGCACAATATTTTGATGCATTTTTTTTTTTAGGTTTCATTGATGAATAAAATATCAGCATTGATTTGAAATAGAAATCTTTAATAACATTATAAATGTCTATACTGTGACTTTTGATCAGTTTAATATGTCTTTTCTGAGTAAAAGTATTTCATTTGTAGCGAACTATTGACCCATTTTTTGTGTTGTTGGTTTAGTCTGTTCTGGTTCTGGTTAAGGTCACGTCAGATCTGTGTCATGAATACCTCAGAAGGTGGGCTTTGTGGGGTTTGATCACGGGTGTCAGTGATCGGACGATCCCTCGCGGGGGTGACGTCCCATCAGCGGCCCTGTGGAGGTCCTGTGTGTGTGTGTGTGTGTGTGTGTGTGTGTGTGTATCAATTAGTCGTAGGGTAATGTAATTAGAAAGGTTAGATAAGGTTACATGAACGTGTGTGAGTGCAAATAATTTTGTAAGATGATCTTATGCAAATGACAATCTGTCTGAAATCACTTTATTGTGTGAATCTCACAGAAATAGTCAAGAAAGATCTGATTTACTGTCAAAAAATGCAATGAAACAATTTTTTGCATAAGATTTTTTCATTTTTTGAAACAGCTTCATTTTTTGTAATCAAATATGTCTTATTTAAAAAAATGCAAAATGAAATAAATTATATAATGCATAACAAAATATTTTCATGATATTAAATAAATTAGATTAATTGTGAAAAACGATGTGCTTAACTAAAAAAATTAATGTTTTAATTTAATTTTCTTTATGCAAATATAATTTCTTATTTCACCCCAAAATCGATGAGGAAAGAGAAAAAAATAATAATAAAGGAAACGATATAACAAAATGAACTCTATTTTAAGATTACTAGGATTATGACATTATCTTCATCACATTTAATGAATTATTTTCTTTATTAAAGAAATGTGTCTAATAATTTAATGGTCCAAAAATTTTCAAAAAACAAAACAAAATTGCATTTAGAAAATGAACTCTATTTTTATGATTACTATGATGTCTTGACATTATTTTTATGACATTTAAGTAATCATAAGTAAATTTAAATTGTGCAATCAATTCTTATTTCAAATTAATACGTCATTTTTCTTAATGTACTTACAGTTTTTGAATGAAAAAATACCATAGAGAAACCGGTCAGAAATACATAACAACCAAACATCACAGAAAATAATCAAATATAGATTTCTTGAATTTTTCTTTACAAAAACATACATATATGAATTATTATTATTATTATTATTATTTATAGAAAACAATAGAATATTAATATATTTGATTATATATAGGGATTAAACAATATTACTATTTGTCAAATATTAATGTAATATTATTTAAATTATTTTGTTGTATGGTTAATAAAATCATCATTACATCACCCATATGAGTGGGTAAAAACATATTAATGTTTGTCAAATATTAATATCTGATTATTATTTAATGTTTTTATCATCTTTAATAAAATGTTTACAGGTTATATATGTAAACGGGTAAAATATTAATATTTGATGTTCTTGACCATTAAAAAAATAACCATAGAGGCACTAGAGGAAAATCCCTCATGCTTGCGTTTGACTGAGAGCAGAATGTGACTCATGACGTGTCTTGAGCTTTAATAACCTCCTCACACATCATTCTCGTGATACCGACTGACCATGACACACTGGTTCCACTTAGTCATGAAACCAAAGTTATGTTTCCGCTGAAGGCACTAGTGGACCTACGCAGTCACGAGGAATCTCCTTTGTGAAGTATCTGTACACGCTGATAGTTCTGCAGCACACACCGCTGGCAAGGGAGACACATTTAGTCTGAAAAAACGGAGAAAGTGTGCAAACTGAACTCCCGAGTTGCTGCAGCACAAATCTCAGAGAGAGACACTCTCTTAAACGATGCCCAAGATGTTGCTAAAGCACGAGTGGAGTGACAGACACAGACTGAACCGTAATGAGAAATGACCTGAACCACCCAGTGAGCCAGTCTCTGTTTGGAAAGTGCAGTCCAAGTCTTCATTGGTGGTGTGTGTGTGTGTGTGTGTGTGTGTGTTCTTGTTTTTGTGTCATATCAGGACACAACTCTGTATAATGACATGGGTATGACACAGGTATTACAAGGAGAGAGTGACTTATGAGGACATAACCCATGTCCCCATTTTTCAAAACACTTATAAATCATACAGAATGAGTTTTTTTTGAGAAAGTAAAAGTGCACAAAGTTTCCTGTGAGGGTTAGGGTTAGGGCCATAGAATATACAGTTTGTACAGTTTGTTTAATGTGTCACATTTGTTACATTTTTTATTCATATTTGTTAACGTTGAAAATTTAGATTTTTACTTTTAAATATCTTTTAGATTACATTTGACCTTACTTTATATGGGATTATTGTGTATTAAAAAAATAGTAATAATATATACATTTTTTGTTCATTAAATGCACATTAGATTACACCAGGGTTTACACCCAAACTTGAAATATATGATTTGTTTATTATTCGCATGTTAAAATAACCCATTAACCAACATCAGAAAACATGCAAATGTATTGTTTAATTCTAGAACTATTCACTTTAGATCTCAGGGGGACTTGTAATCCATTAAACATTAACTGCAGAAAAAAAACTAATTTTTTTTATTTATTTTTATTCAGCGGCGGAAACAGGCTTCCTTGTTAATTCACTATAGCTGATTTCTTTAAATAATGTTAACAGATACGACTTTTGATTTTAATATTACACTAGTAAATGCTGAAATTAACATTATAAGTAATAAATGCTTAAGCATTTTTTTTTTAGTTGCTGTTAACTAAAGTAATTAACTAATGTTAACAAATAGAACCTTATTGAAAATGTTACCGATCAGGTTTATGACTTCCTTAAAATATGAGACATTCTTTCTACATTTGCTTTAACTCTAATTTAAAACATTTTCATGATGAGTTCTTTGAACATACAGACTTTAATGACAGTAAAGATATGGTTTGTCCTGTTTAAAAGTTATTAAGTACATTTTATTGTGTATTAAGTACACAATAAAAAGTGATTGTGTCTTGAACCGATGCATGTGATTTCCTGAGCTGTATATAATATTTGAATGGACGTGTGTGTCTGTCTGTGTAAGTGACCTGCTGTAACCCATCAGTGTGTATGAAGTCATTACTTAATGAGCGTCAGATCTAAACACGTCTGAATCGCTGCAGACTAGATGACGACCGCCATGATTACACGTCTGAACCTCCTTCACCAGGGGAATGAGTGACAGCTGCTCCACACACACACACACACACACACACACACACACACAGCTGATGCTCAACACAAACACACACAACACATACAAGCACAGTTCTCCACACACACACTATATATATATATGTCATTTATAGAATAGAACAGTGTGTGCTAGTGTGTGTGTGTGTGTGTGTGTGTGTGTGTGTGTGTTATATGCTGAGTTGAATACTACAATTAAGGGCAAATGTGGGTTAAAAAGCAGAAATGTGAAGCACAAATTTTTGTTCAAACTCTTTTTCTGTATAAATGCATGTTATTTGTGCTGTGAAGTTTCTGAATTGTCCTAATATGCTACAGGTGGAGGAACTTCTGGTCATGCATTACTGATGTGGTTCATGTTAATGGAGTTTTGCTCCATATAAACAGCTTTGCATCACATCCATATCACTTCCTGGAATTCCCACACGGAAAGTTGAAAATATGGATGCATCATGGCAAGTGATTTTATTATTATTATTATTATTATTTTTAGTTATTTTTTGCATTTTCGACCAATATTTACAAAAAGGTTTTCTTTTTTATGTTGACTTGTTTTTCTATTGAAATAGTACAGGGAGGGAGATTTCCAAGATTTGTCAATTGGGTTTTTTTTTTTTTTTTTACTAATATATCTATATACATTTATTTTTTATTTTTATTGTTACTCTGTTTAAATGTCCCACATGTACAATTTTGGCCATTGTGATGCATCTCACTGCCATTTCAGCATCTTTTGCTGTTATTGTAGAAACTACAATTAAAATGGTTACAAATTACAAAAACACAACAGTATAAAAAAAAAAGGACCCACTTTATATTAAGTGGCCTTAACTACTATGTACTTACATTTTGATTAATAATTTAGTACAATGTACTTATTCTGTACATACATGTTTTTACATTGTACTTATATTTAAAAAAAACTACATGTAATTACATCTGTATTTAATTTCTGTAATTACATTTATAATTACACTGTTGAGCCATACTTTACACCTTAACCCACCCTTAAACTTACCCATACCTCCACCCCTCTCCCTATCCTTACCCCTGTCCCACCTCAATAGCAGCAAAAGTGTTTTACAATACAATATGAATACAATAAATACATTGTACTTCTTTTTATGTAAGTACATAGTAGTTAAGGCCACCTAATATAAAGTGGGACCCAAAAAAAAAAAAAAAAACCTAAATTAAAATGAAAAAAGCATGTAAAAATAAAACTGTATAACACTATATAAACTGTTCGGTATTTTATCAAATTAAAAATACTTCTGAAAACAATAGACCAATCAGATGAATTTTTGGCAATAAACAGAGATTTTCATTGTGTATTTTGATAAAATGTTTATTTGAGCTTTTAGTACGACACTATGATCTCGAAGCTAATCTTTAAGCTTTACTAGTTTTCTAAGCCCGTGAAACGTTTCTGTTGTATGATGCCTTTTAGTTCACACAATGTTTCATTACATCATGTCTTCTTTTCACTGCTTTTTCAGTCCGTCTTGTACACGAGTCACTACAGCTCAGCATCAGACAGTTCTTCTTTTTATTCTGTGTGTCTGTCGTTCCTTTACAGAAAGAGTGCAGTCATCCTGCATTAGGCCTGTCGTTCCCGAGAGCTTTTAAAGACCTTTATCTCCCTCTTGCACTCTTTTATTATCAATGTGCTGCTTTACAGGGTTGACAGCTCTTAAGTGTGTGTGTGTGTGTGTGTGTGTGTGACAGTGAGAGTGTTGTACAAGGTCAAGGACTGAGCGATTCTTGGATTTCAGGCTGCACGAGGACAGAGGTCACACTGTTTCTTTTAGCATTAATGACTGGAATGACCTCCTGAACTTTGCCTGAATGGAACAAGGGTCTGTTTCAGGAGTGAAGGGAATGAGCAGAAATGCGGGGGCTTGTGGGATAGATACACTTTAATTAACAAATCCAATTTGAATGTAATTAATGTTGTTTGGAAAGAGAACAGGAGACAGAGACAGTGTTCTTCAGGTGACACTGACGACTGGAGTAATGATGCAGCTTTGATCACAGAGATAAATTACATTTTATAATATATTTCAATAGCTATTTGAAATGGTAATAATATTTAAAACTTTTACTGTATGTACTGTATAAAAAAAAAGCATAATGGTGAGCAAAGAGGGTCTCAAAAACAAACTTCCTACCTGCTTGTGTATATTGATTATCATATATAGATTATATATATATATATATATATATATATATATATATATAAATGAACAGTCTGTCTGTCTGCTATAATCAATCTATGTTTAATTTAGCAATGACTAAATTAAATTTAGCAATTGCTAATTCTTGTGCTTACTTCACAGCTACTTACAAAACAATATTAACCTGAAATAATTGATGCAAGAAACATGAAACAGGCATAAAATCATCATTTTGAAACAATGATAATATTTTTTGTATAGAACAAAAACACACTTGTCTTCTCTCACACACGCGCGCGCACACACACACACACACACACACTCACACTCACACACACACACACACACACACACACACACACACACACACACACACACACACACACACATACACACACACACACACACACGTTTGTTTTTGTGTAAAGTGTGTTCATCCCATAGGTGTAATGGTTTTTATACTGTGCAAACTGTACATTCTATGGCCCTTCACCAACCCTACACCTAACCCTAAGCCTCACAGGAAACTTTGTGCATTTTTACTTTCTCAAAAAAACTCATTCTGTATGATTTATAAGTGTTTTGAAAAATGGGGACATGGGTTATGTCCTCATAAGTCACCCTCTCCTTGTAATACCTGTGTCATACCCATGTCATTATACAGAGTTGTGTCCTGATATGACACAAAAACAAGAACACACACACACACACACACACACACACGCGTGGAGGTATCTGGCCTCAAAGGCATTTTTCCATTTCTCTCTTAATGAAAGCTGCTCCTCTGATCATCTCCTCTGTCTCACCCCTCTCTCACTTTCACCTGGTGACCACAGCATCCCTTTCTCACCCTCCTCCTCACCGCAGCGACCCACTCAGCCCGTAAACCAACCCAGCAGAGCCCACATCAAATATTAACCGCCCCATTAATGAGTTTTCCATCGCTCAAACACACACACACACACACACACACACTCTGCCGTAATTAACCGAAAGCACTTACCATGTCTCACTACTTAAATCCACACGGCGTCCACGAGTGACCTCTGAGAGACAGACAGACAGACAGAGACCACAATCTCAACTCCCTGAAGTCTGGACAGTGACGATCACGTGTCATACACCACATGTGTGTTTACATCCAATCTGCAAGAAACGATGCTGCATTAATATTCAGTGTGTTTGTGTTGGGGGGACGGGGGGTGTAGGTGTGTTAATATTTCATCTCTTTATCAAGTTACTGGTGAATGTGGCTGTTCTGAGCTAAAGTGTGTGTGAAACTAGATCTTGTTTCGGTCTCTGCGCCCCTGCACCACCTTGTCTGGGATTCGATCTCTGGACCTCTGCATCCGAATCAAGACTCATATAGTAATGGAAGTAAAAATCATTGAGACACATTCTCAAACTACTTAGCAATGTATACACTACTGTAGAACATTTTAAGGTTGTACTATTTTTAACTGTTTTTGACTGACATACTCATCATTTTACCCAAAAACTGCGGTAAATATTGTGAAATATTTTTACAGTTTCAAATAAGTGTTTTCTATGTGAATCGATTGTAAACTGTAATTTATTTCTGTGATGCACAGCTGTGTTTTCAGCATCATTCCTCCAGTCTTCAGTGTCACATGATCTACAGAAATCATGAAAATATGATGATGATAAGAAACATTTCTTATTATTATCAATGTTGAGAACAGTTGTGCTGCACAATACTTCAGTGAAAACTGTGATACATTTTGCTTTTCGGGATTCTTTAATGAATAAAAATGTCATGAGAACCACATTTATTTAAAATACTTTTTTTTGTTGTGAAATTATACATTTCTTTGCTTTCACTTTTGATTCATTGCTTTCTTGCTTCCTTCCTTGAATAAAAGTGTCAATAAAAAAACAAACAAAAAAAAAAAAAAACATTACTGACTCTTAACAGTAGCGTATATATTTGAATCAGGTTTATTATTGTTAAAAAACAAAAAAAAAACAAAAAAAAACATAATAAATAATAATAATAAACTAACTGAAATAAATATATATATATACATACATATACATATATTAATTAATTAGCTTTAACTTGATGTACTAGAATAACTAAAACCAAAACTGAAATAATTTTTTTTACATATTTAATATTTAGACATATTTAATTTTATATATATATATATATATATATATATATATATATATATATATATATATATATATATATATATAATTATATATATATATATATATATATATATAATTATATATATATATATATATATATATATATATATATATATATATATATATATATATATAATTATATATATATATATATATATATAATTATATATATATATATATATATATATATATATATATATATATATATATATATATATATATATATATATAATTAAATAAAATAATTAAAATGAAGACTGAAATTATACAAATAAAAATAAAAAAACAATAAAAAATAATAAAGACATTTAGTATCTCAATAATACTAAAATATTTAAATATTTGGCAGTAAACCTAAAACATACAATCAATGACATTAATATATTTCTACAATTAACAACATCAATACTTTTATATTCTACTTTTTTTCTTCATCATGGTTCATAATGGTTTGTGGGATATGCAGTTCATAAGTTTATAATTTAATCTTGATGCTTTCACTGGAAAGGTTTTTCCTTTAAAGGGGTGGTAAAACACGGTTTTTCGAAGGCTTGATTGTGTTTGTGGGGTGCACTGTAACATATGTTCATGCTTCGTTTTTTAAAAAAATGCATTATTTTTCATATATTTTACCTTTACTCTACACTGCTCTGTCCCTCCTTGTAAAACGGTCCGATGGTTTCCGGGTTCCATGAAGCCAGTCCCACAAAAATAGCAATGGGCTCAGATTGGTTAGCTGCCCCAGTGTGTTGTGATTCGCTAACCGACTAGCGAATCACAACACACTGGGTGTGTTTTTCGGTAACGTCATGCCCCTTACCTTTACCAGTAGTCTGTGCTTTGGGGGTATTAGAAACAATGGCGTCAATAAAACCATACCAATTTGAGCCCGAATCGGACCCAGAAAATTTTGATGAAGATGATCGAGCATTTCCTGTTCAAGAACGGCTGTTAAATGACGTTTCAGAATGTTATGTTTTTTATTGTTGTGATCTAATACTTTTTTAGATACGCTGTTATTTAATTGTACTAATTATAATAGTTGATGTTGAATTTATAACAATAATAAGTTTTTGTCTATTAACAAAAGTATTCAAGAACCTTTTTTATTTAAAAAATATATATATTTTATTAGGTGTAAATGTAATAACTGTGCAAAAATGCGGAAATGAGGAAAACATCTGCTGCAAAGAAATACAGAAGGTAGTGTAATAAGCTAGTAACAAAATTATGCATAACGTGTTAATAGTTCTGTATAATCCCTTTTTCATATTTAAAAGATGAACATAGGTTAATTGTACAGTATGTTCTCATTGTCTTACATTACTGTTTAGGTTGTAAAACCAGACCCTCCTAAATATATGGTTGAGCATCCAGGTTTTGAACCAAACTGCTTAAATCCGTATACTTTGCAAAATATCAATAATATTTAGAGCCGACTATGGACCAGTGAGACGCAGAAATGAAGAGGAGTAAGTATTTATTAAATTTAATGAAATTATGTTGTGTAAAATAATATAAATAAAAAACAAATATATATAAATATATATTTACACAAGACATGTTATTCAAAGACAAAAATTAAATCAAAATCTAAATTTTTATCAAACGTATTTTCACATCACATATACATGTTTCCAATATACCACTGGTTTTATACACAATATTGAGGTTTTCAGTTCCTGCCATAGGCGCTTCCGTTATCTGGCCTATCGCAGCTTTGTCAGCTGGTGCTGGGGCTACCTAGGACGTAGTGTGAGGGTTGTCATCCCCTCATGTGTTGTTAACCGGATCCGCCTACAGTTTCCTGATCCAGCGGGACAGTATGTTGGGTTCCGGCCACCCCTCGACTGAATCGTGACACACGCTGGGCAATCACCTCTTCTTTGGAAGGTTTTTCATACTTTGATGACAGAGGAGGTGGAATGGGGATTGCATGCAGCTCTTCCGCATATGGCTTGGGGTCCACAAAGACTTTATGTAACAGAAGGCTCATAAGGTCATCGACATAGTCTGTAAAGAACAGAATACTTAGTCCCTCTATGGGTTTATATAATTACTGATAAATAATCTACCTTTGTTTTATAATTAACATTTGTGTAATATTTATAAATATTTTTTGTAAGCTTATATTTATTTCATTATAGCTTTTGTTATATTATTGTTAATAAAAATTTTTACAACTTACTGTATGTTGGTTCTATTTTCACTGGCTTTGCTGTGCATTCCCCTTTTTTGGACTTTGGAAAAACAAACTTATACACAGCCTGTCCTTCAGTTGTTGTTGCCTGCTCACGGTTAGCATTTTCATTATAGTGCATTGCTGCAAGATACAGCCTGTAATCAGTGGACAATCCATAACATATGAAAAGATTAGTAAACTGTGTTGTGACAAATAAACAAACAATTCAGAATAAGAGACAAATGTTCAATCAATGATTATAATGGTTTCTTTCTTGCAAGAAAGGCTCACAGTCGCACAGTCAGTCAAGAGAATGTGAGAGTGCTCGCCAAGATGGGAGGCTCTCGATCTCTTTATATCTCTGCTACTCATAACATAGATAACATAGAGCCACAGGCAAGGCTCCTAACCTATTTTACCTGTTTCTTCCTTATTAGGAAAGAACATTATTTATTATAGAGAAAGATTATTAATATTAATAAAATAATGAATAAAAAAAACATTTCCATAAAAATTGTTAGAAACAATGTTTATAAATATTTCTGAACATGTCAAAGATTATTACCTGCACAACATCCCTATGAAAGGGAAAATCACGTTCTTTGGGGCAAAACGCAAAATCAGAGTGTGGAAAGCCTCCAGCGATGACGTCTGAAAGTTGTGGCTGAGCTTTTCTATATCCTTGAGAACTCTTTTGTTGTATAATAGCTTTTCCACTTTATGGAGCGCTATTGATCCTGTAGCCAAACAGATCAAACATGAAGAAAATCTCAAAATTTTACTATTTTACTGTCATTCTATTGTCATTTGTCTCTCTATACAGTCATACCTGGTTGGAACCATTTTTTTGGATCCCTGGAAACTTTGTCTGGGTGTTCACACTTGGGGAAGAGGTGGTTCTCATGATTGTGTACATTTTGTATGTGGTTCTGCAGTGAATTCCACTTCGCCACCTTTTCTGGCCCAGACTCAGAGGAAATCGCACTCCAGTAAACATGGTTTTTGATGCTGTGCAACCATTTTTTCAGCACCTCGCAGTCCTTCATTTTTGAAAGTTTGTCAAGTTTCTTAGATAAACCTGTACAAAGTAAAAGCTTGGTTGTACAATCATTATTTCAAGAAAATCTAATTACCCC
This sequence comes from Carassius gibelio, assembly GCF_023724105.1. Taxonomy (NCBI): domain Eukaryota; kingdom Metazoa; phylum Chordata; class Actinopteri; order Cypriniformes; family Cyprinidae; genus Carassius; species Carassius gibelio. Next base: position 2,017,472 of record NC_068394.1, on the reverse strand, counting down.
AAAAATATAAATGTACAAGTTAGGTTTAACAATTAACTGAATAAGTATCAATTAATAATACAAAGATAAATAATTACCTTTCTCAAAGTGCCACACGTCATAGAACTGAGTGATATTGCGGTCCATCAGGTACTTCTGAATCTGCGGATGGCGATCGGTGACGATGTAGTCAACAGCTAAACCATGAGACTCCAGCTTATCGAGACCACGCTTCAATCCCTCCTTTTCCATATGATAACTTCCACCAACCTCATTGCTCTGTTGTTGGGTACACAACATTTCAAATGTATAAACAGAGTAGAGTATAAACAATAACAGATAAAAGAAAATTTAACTTTTTTTTAAATGCTTAATTACTAACCTGAACTAGTTGAAGATCCAGAATTTTGTTGGTTTCCATGTGCATAATGGTGTAGCTGCCAAATTTTGCTGAGTGTCCTATTGTAAACATCATAATCAGATATAGAACATTACTGAGAACATCAGTATCATAATATTTTAGGAGAACTCAAAGACTATAAAATAAACGGTGTGATTTTTTAAAATATACTCTAAATGTACCTGGCGTGTCAGCACGCATATCTCCAGCCACAGCAACATTTCCTCCCTCTTGCAGCTGTCTTATAAGATTCAGTTGATCTTGGTTCCACTTGTGTATTATGGTAGGCTCAATGAAATTCCTAGCATGAATCCTAAAAGTTACGAAATGCATCATCTGGAGCTTCATGGCTTTGAAAATCTATTAACATAGAAATCATACAGTACATACATACTGAAACAACACAGTATTTTTTTGTGAATTTTATTGTAAATTGTAATACCTTCTCTAGTTGTTTAAAAGATCCACCGGTAAAATACGTTGCAGCAGACAATAGCAGGTTTCCAAGTGGGGTACTCCCAACAATGGGCTGGCTCTGCCACTGTCTGTAATAGTTACACTTTTCACAAAGCTGGGTGAATGCAACAAAAGTCCCCCTTCGTCTGCTCTGGACAACACACTTTGTCTTACAAATTGGACAGGACACAAACAGCTCTCGAAGACAGCTTTCAAAAACAATGTATTTGTTATCGCTGTGGTCGGGCTGTGGATCTATCCTAAGGCAATATAAAAAGAATAAATATTAGGAAGTTGCTTTCATGTTTTATATATATTTTAAAACACAAATGTATTAGTAAAAAAGTGCGTAAATATGTATTTATATCTTACGCCAATTCTGATTCTTCAATGACAACAGAATCTGGGTTATATGTGGAATCAGTGGGTTCGACATTTAATTCTGATTCTTCTTCCTCATCTAACACCAGACGAGGTCTCTTACTGGGCCTGAAGACTGAGCCCCTTACTGGTGTTGAAGACAGCTGCACATCAGGAAACATGTCAGTTGTTTGGGTGCCCACATCATGACCATAATATGTTGCCTGAATGCCTACAAGTACAAAAAAAAAAAAAAGAGTAAAAATACAATTACTCAAAACCATCGGTCATGCTATTACAATTTTTTTTACAGTGATAAACATAAGCCACTTTCTAATACACATACGTTTCAGTAGCCGGTATGACAATTATAATAAAAAAAAGACAATATGTACTAGAACTGCATATGATAAAGTAACACAAACACATTTAATGTCTGTATTTCATACCTTTGCTCCTTAAGTGGAAACTGCTCAATGTACCCATTGAAAGTTGTGTGCCCACTGATCGCATCTTCGGCTTTATCTCTGTGGCTACAGTTTCGGTCTCTATAGGTTCTGACTGACATCCAACTTCATGAAGTGTAGATGTAGTGGGGAGCTCTTGGGAACTCGCACCCTGCTGAGATGTTGTCTGTAAGAAATAATGACAATATGTAATCAATGATCAAATTACAGCTTAAAACATACATTTGACATGTAAAAATAGTAAGAAAAAATTACTGGATAATAATCATTGGACCACAAAAAATAAGCTTCATAAGCAAGATTTTCATATAATTGTTCTGACAAATTGTATTAGTCCTCAAAGGGATTTTTTTGATTAAAGAGTGAAGATCTATAGTAATCGGTACTGAATGAAATCGTTACTTTTGTATTTTTAGAACGCTTATAACCAAATATCTGTCGCTATAACTATTAACCAAAAACATTGGCTTTACTATAGTAGCCAAATCAAACACAGAACCATGTTTAGCATGCCTGCAGATAAACAAACATGTAGATAAACAATACATAAACGCTCTAATCAAAGAAAAATATACACTAATTCCAAGTTCGTTGTTGAGATTAAGAAAAAAAGTTCGTAACGTTAGGGTGTTTGTCGCATTAAGTATGAATAAGCATTTAACTAACGGGTTTGCAGAGCCAAACAGCGTTGTTATTTGTTCACTTCCTTGATACAACGCACAATTAGCAATACAGCCAATAGCAATACAAACCAATACAGTAAAACACATCGACGAAAAATAAGTCATACTTACAGCTTGTGGCCCGTAAACAGCTTCTGTTTTTAAAGTTGGAACTGCTCCATCTTTCAGGACAAGCCGTTGGGCGAATCCTGCATTGAACTCGCGAAGATTGTGGAAGCTTTCCTCCGTAAAATGTGCGGCACAGAGAGCGAGATTTGGGTAATAATTTTGAGGGACCGAGTTAAAAATAAATTTTAACCATTGATCCCTAACTTCCCCGTCCCTAGGAAGGCTGAACAAAGTGGACCTGCAATCCGGATGAAAATAACAGCGTTTCGTCGGCATCGCGGCAAAAATACTCCAGCATACAACAACTCTTCTCAATCTCCACAGCAATATAAAATGGCCTCGCCCCCCACCTAATCTATTATTCTCGGAGGAGGGGTTTATGTAAATATTGGGCTTAGTGACGTCAGCAACCCTGAAGGAATGTCGTGTAGTCCCTACCGGCCGTTTGCTGTAGTCCTTAGAAATGGATTTCTTTAAAAGCAAATATCTCCCTTTGCTTAAAACTTTGAACGTTGTTACTTTGCAGATGTTGTTTATGCTCAAACAGGAAAATTACACACTAGCTAAAGTTAGAAAAGTGACATCGTGTTTTATCACCCCTTTAAAATGGTAAAGTGATTAAAAAATGACTTCTTTTTGCACATTTTCGTTTCCAAACTGTTAAATAGACAAAGTATTATGCATTTGCTGACTTTCTTAAAAAATAAAAAGAAGAAAAAAGTTTAACTTGGCCTCGATGAATATCCTTCTTTTGTGAAACAAGATTCATGGCAGTTTTTTTGTTGCTGTTTTGGAGCGTGACAGTGACTTTTCGTCTATAATGAAGAGCAGCATGAACATTCTTTAAAACATCTCGTTTATTGTTCCACAGATGAAACCAGAAGGCAATGGGTTTGAAATGACACAGAGTGAGTAAATGATGACAGAATCTCATTTTCAGGTAAATGTTCCCTTTAACGTCAACTTCGTGAACTTTCAGGTCTTAGATGGGAAAGGTTTGGGATGAAGGAACAGTCTGAATGTCACTCAAACACACAGAAACATGCAAACGTCTATCCTGTGTGTAATATCTGTAATAATCAGTCCAGTTAAGAAATCAGTTAAAGCTATTAGTGTTATAATGTCTGATTCAACTTCATGGAAAGAGAAGAGGGAGCGAGCGAGGGAATGTGTCGTCTTGTATTTGCATGCAGCGTGTTCTAAATGTCTTTATAGATGAAAGACAATTAAGGCTTTAGTCATCTAATTACATGCTTTCTCTCTCTTGCACCGTCTCTCCCACTCATAACCATTTCTATTTCCAGAACTGATGTGTTATCATGTTCATGCATGAAATATTACATATGAACAGGTTATATACAGAAGGGTTTAGCTGTGATGTGCTATAAGCTGAGCTGTGAAATTACAGTTTTATGGGTCAATACAGTCAACATATTAACCCTTTCTTGCAGGTTACTGCATGGTCTTATTGTGCACTATTCAAGCGGCAAAGTGTTTTTCTTTTTACTTCCTTGAATTTGTAAACTACGAAGTACACTGTTTATTCAAAACATATAAAATCAAGTCCTGAACTACATTTGTTTCTCTTGCATATCTTTTCATGTTTAAATCCCTTTCAAATGGGTGCCAGAAATGTCAACTTGTCATACCGTGCATATAATGATGACAACTTTTTAAACAATTATTTAGACTTTTTTGCATGCACAATATCTTTGAAATGTTTGGGGTTGCAATATATTTTGAAAGAAGTCTCAAGCAGTAATATTGTAGAATATTTTTTTCATTTTAAATCAGCTGTTTTCTTTGTGAATATATAATAAAATGTAATTTATTTCTGTGATGCACAGCTGTATTTTCAGCATCATTCCTCCAGTCTTCAGTGTCACATGATCTTCAGAAATCAGAATAATATTCTGATTTGTTGCTCTGTAATGATTAATTATTACTGATTCTCAATTATTAATAGTAGTCTTCACTGTCACTTTGATCAATTTAATGCATCAATACTGATTTACTGACTTTCCATAACAATAATAAGATTTTTTTTCTTTTTCTTGAGCAGCAAGTCAAAGAAATGCAGCCCTGGTGTTCAATCTTGAGTGCTAGTGTAAATCTGACTTCTCTTGTCCCTGAATGTTTTGCTGGGCCTGTGTGATCCAGTGTAATCTGTGGTGTAATCTAGTTGTGAAGCTTGTCTGTCTCCTTGTTTTGACATTTGAAAGCAGTAAACACAGAAGTCATGTTTATTTGATGTTGACAGTGATTGAGGTAGATGATCTATGTGTGCTGGATCACTCACTAGTGTCTGATCACTTCTACTGATGACCTTGTGTGTTAGTGAAAGTACGTGAAGATCTCTGTGACAAAGCGATGTCTTTGTGCACAAGTGATTTCCAGCTAATGCAGATGGTTCAGGTGTGGAATACAGAATAACTGCTGATGGGACGGTAGGATTGTCCTCTCTTTCTCCCTCTGAAATAATGCACTCTTTACTGTATGTGCTTGTTCTGTAGAGGCCTGGAGATGAATGGCTCTTGTCCGCTCACAGGTCCTTTGCCAGTTGTGTAGTTATTTATTTAGAAAGCTTTAATAGCGTAGCCTCAAAACACACACTCACTCGCCTGTAATCACGCACGCACACACACACACACACACACACACGCACACACACACACACACACACATAGTGCTAAATAGTGCATTATTTCTGCTGATTACAGGAATCTATAATTATAGAATCTATAATCTAGATCAGGACAAGCAGAAAACACTCACATACACACACACACTCTCTCTCTTTCTCACACACACACACACACACACACACATACACACACACACAATACAATATGCTGTTATACTCCATATAGCTTCATATACAAGTCAAGAAACTAAGCTTTTTTTGCACAGGCCTATCTAAAGGGTTAATGGTCCCACCTAGTGATCAACTGTAAAATTAAAATTTTTTACCTCTTCCCAAAAGGGAAAACCACAAACAATCAAGAATCCATGATTACATGGTGTCATGGCTTTGCAATCAAAAAATGTTGTTATAATGGAAGTCAATGGGGCAAAAACAGCCACCAACAACAAATTAGGGAGAAAAAAATGTAATCTAATGCTGCACAAAAACTATACATCAAAGCCAATCTTGTTACTAATCTTTGACATGCCCAAGACTGTTATAAAAAGTAAAAAAAAAAAAAAAAAAAAAAAAAAAAATCCAGCCACAATTACTTTTATATTGAAAATAAGTCATTTTGTGTGTTTTCCCCCAAATCAGTGACATCATTTATGAACTTGGCAATTAAAGAGTTAAAATCTTGGATCTTAAAAAAACATTTGGTAGTTTTGATCAGGACTGAAGTTGATTAACAGATTTATGCAAAAAAAAAAAAAAAAGAAAAAAAAAAGAATCTGATACATTTTTACAGCAGTTTAATTGGGTGGATGTTTTCATCCCGAACATACCGAAAGGGTAGTGAATTTGAACAATCCACAAGGGATATATATCCCAAAAAAATGCATGAAAATAAAAACCAGGTAAAAAATATTCAAATGTTTTAAAAATAATAAAAAAGATATAAGTAATAACACAATTACTAACAGTTAATGGGAAAATGAGATGACAACTGAAAATATAAAAAATACCAACTTATTCAAAATAATAATAAAAATATATAAAATTAATATAAATATGAATAATATAATTCTATATAAATAATACTAAAATAACACACACACAGAGTCAACATTTCCATCAAATGTATTTTAAAATTAACTTCAATAGTTATATCTGTTTTAACCTAGTTAACCATCTTTTTTAGTGAAACGGCGACACTGGGTGTTCACAAAGTAGTATTACAACTACAATTAAATATCTAATGTTATTATTTGAAAACTATTGACGGTTTTTAAATGGCTTTACAGTTACAGTTACGTATTTGTATTTGCTCCATAAACGCTTTGTTTGACTAACGCCAGTGAATCTCTATCTGGACTTTCTGTCACCTTTGCTTTATTCAGTAGGAGTCTATCTGCCCGTCAATAAAACACATGTCATCTATTCCTGAGTAGAGCACATATATACTTGATGTATATATCTATGGAAAGAGCAGTGCGGCTTGTCTTAAAATCATAGGCAGTAAAAGAAAAAAAGGTGAGAATCTTCGCACTTCCGCACTCCTGCGTCCTCGTGCTCGCGAGTGGTGACGTCTTGTTTCGAACTAGTCCTTAAGGCGCTTATGTTGCGCAGTCAGAGAGCCGTGGGCTGTTTGGTGCGGCTGTATATGCGTCAGCTTTTGCGCAGACCTTCTCGAACCCAAACAAAAAGAGAAACTGCGATCGATTAATCAGCAGCCGATCTGCGTCTCTGTGGGTCCGTGTTGAGTCCGTCACGACCATCTCAAACCCCTAGCAGCGACCCCGAGGAGTGTGAGAGCCGGTGAAGGCGGAGGTTTTACCGGAGCCGGTTCGGAACAGCGCAGGTTCGGTTCGTGTTCGGTTCTTTAGGAAGTGATGATCAACCATGATCATCTCCTGACCCAAAGGGCATCAGAAGCACACAAAGAGAAAGCTCTTCTCCTGCGCAGAGATTCAGAACCGATCCGGTTCGCCCGGAGGGCGTGATTAGCTTTAGCTTTAGCATGACAGCAACAATGCGCTGATTCCGATCCATTTCATCATCTTTCCACAGGTAAACCAACACAAAACACCTCCACTTCACATCTCTGCGGCCTTTCTGACCTAAATCCACACATTTTAGAGTTGAACTGAAGTTCGGTGTGTAGAAATGAACCTCTCTCATCAGAAGCTAACCAGCTAAGCTGCTAACATGAGCTCAGCTCTTTAATAAAATATTTTATCTGTTTCATTACTCGCATACAGTCTCATATTAATACTATCAGGATAATTCCAGAGCGTAGTTAGTTATGACATTTGTTGTTTTTGCTGTACAGACGGATAGTTAATCGTATTTTAAAGGAAAAGTTTCTCATTTATACTGACAAGAGACTCTAGCTGTTTACATAGACAGTATTATCACATCCCTTAAAATGATGCTTATATATAAAACTGATGGCCTAAAATAGTGTAGGTTTCTTTTAGATGCTCAAAATTCCACATTTGATTGTCATGCACCAAAATGTTGACTAGATTGACAGCATCTGTGCAGGAATCTCACATAATAATATAATCGAGATTGTGACATTGCCTTTCATTGACATTAAACATGAGTTTTTATCAGTAAAAAAAGAAGTACCATGCTGTTACTATGTTTTACAGTGGTTTAACCATGGGAAAAAACTATGTGCATGTGGTGCTAGAGGGGGTCTGATGAAAAGTTTAGAGAAAAGCTTAAAAAAAGAGAATTTTTCAATAAAATACATATTTTTATTGTATTTGTTGTAATCTATTTTTTAAATATATAATAAGAATGATTTAAATTAAGTGTAGATAAGATTAAAATAAAAAATGCAATAAAAAATTATAAATCAATAAAATTAAATAAAAATTAGACTGAAAATTAAATACAAAATACATTAATACATTTTTTAAAATTAGGTTTAAAATCTACAAATACAAAAGTTGTAAACCAAAATACATTTAACTGTACAGCGCTATAATGAGAAGAGAAAAAAAACCTGATTAGAATAGCTGAATAGAAACTAGATGTTTTCCAAATAATATTTTAAACATTATTTATTTATGGAATAAGTTGTATCTCCCTTCAATAAACCTTGCAGGAATTATCATATTTCTGGGATCATTTATAGTAATAGTATGTTCTTTTGGATAGCCACTGATGTACCAATTTATTCTTATTTTAGCTTTGGAGTGCGTGTAAATACCAAGGTAGTTTAATATGCAAATTCTTTATCATGCAGTTCACATCAAATGACTAATTACTGCATTTATTAAATATATCTGTAAATGCAGCACATAATGGAAGTCATTTAGGTGGCAGATGCCATTTGTTGTTGATTGTCCACCTACAAATGCAAATTTGTTCTTGCTCTTGACCTTTGACCCCCAGATGCTGGCCACATCTCCATCTGATGTGTGTTGCTATGACGATGACCCCAGTCAGGTGATGTGTCGTTTAATCGATACATCGGTCATGTAACCCAGCTCCCGTTTACCCTGTTTTATTTAGGCTGCCTCGCGGGTGTTAGTTAGTTAGAGCTTAAGGAAACCGTTTCCGGTCTCGTGGTGTGTAAGAGGTGTGTTGTGTAGATGCTCCAGACTGTGGTGTGGCGTGTATCAGTTCCTAACAGTCTCTGGTTTTCTTGTGCTCAGGCTCGTGGATGATCCGGCCGTCTCTATGGAGGTTCCTCAGATGACACGTGGCTTCAGTGCTCAGGGATTTGGGTGAGTCAGTGTGTCCCGTACTACACCACACACACATGTGTGTGTGTGTGTCCTGATCCACACTGATGCTGTCGCTCTGAGCACATCATTCTGCTGCTGGATGCTGATTGGTCGATGCAGTGTTCCGGTTTCCATAGAGACACAGTGTTAAGGGTAACTTATGTGTCACCATTAGATGTGCTAGGATAAGGGTGACACTAATTTTTTAAATGTTATTATTATTATTATTATTATGATGGAGCAACAGCTCAAGGCAGCTGCATGTTAAGCATAGCAATGTCATAAATATACACAATCACTATAAAATAAATATTAAATAATAGAATTATAATGAATAATTATTCATATAAATAGTCTACTTCATAATTTTTTAATAATCTCTCTTAAAATATACATACATACATACTATATATGTATAGTATTCTTTTTAAATAAAGTAAAATATAATGATATATAAAAGTAGTTGTAAATATGAGATAAATATTCTACTTTATAATTCTGTAAATATCCTCTTTCATAATCTCTCTCTATATAAAATTATTTGTAAAAAAAAGTATAGTAAATAATGATAAATTATTTTTAAGTTAATATTCTACCTTATTTTATATATATATATATATATATATATATATATATATATATATATATATATATATATATATAATATATATTAATATTATTAATATGGGGTAAATATTCATATTATGTCTTAAATGCTTTCTTTATAGAATTAAAATGATAAACAAAATATTAATATTAATTATAATTAATAATGACTGATTTAAAGTAAATATTTGACTTTAGTATTTTGTGAATATTTTATCTTATAATGTTTATCATTTGTTATCCCATCCCAGTTTGTTATATCCCATTCTAATTGTGTGTGTGTGTGTGTGTGTGTGTGTGTGTGTGTGTGTGTATATATATATATATATATATATATATACACACACACACTGTTAGGCAAAGGTTATAAACTGATAATTCGGCATGTCGTCGAGGTTCTTTGTACTGATTCGTCTCTTGTCTGATTATGGCACTAATTAATTTTTGACACGTTTTGTATTTTATTGCTGCATTCAGAATCAGATTGTGTTTTTTAATGATATGTTTCAAAGGCATAACAAAATGTTGCTCATAAGTAAACTCAACTAAACAGCTAGAGAAAAATTATTTGGTTTTTAACACACAAAACAAAGGCCAGAAACGAATGAATTTTGGACACGCATGGCTCTCATTCCTCTGAAGAGACACAGACGGCTCGTTAGTAGCGTGTTATTCTGAGAACTTCAGAATAGTCTGTGCAGGTCTGTGTGACTCGCCCTGGCCTAATAACACAGTTTTTTGGGATGTTTGCTCATGTGATGCTGGAAGCATTAATGAGTTCTTTTATGTAGTTAGGTAGCCAATCAGAATGTGGGAGGAGTGATGGCTCCGCCCCCTGACTGTTTGAATCCCTACTCATGCTGTCATACACTGAATACTAGTTCAGCAGCCACAATGAATAGATTTCCCCACACTGGTTAATTAATTAACGTCCCGCCCTGCCTCTGATTCACTGACAGGGTGCAATCTAGAAACTGCTTTTCTTTGTTCGGCAGGATAAGATTCATGCAAGATGATTCAATGGGTCGGCTTTTCCAAAAGAGGCAGAATGAAAATAAAAAATCACATGGAATAGGGAGTTTTAACCGCGGTGAGATACGCCGTCTGTTGGCTGTGTGGAAGGAAGTGAAGCTCTAGGGAACTTTATGTTTGTGGCCCTGAAAAGAGGAAGAGCATACGTGTGATATAGATTCATCTGATCGTCATCGTTCTTTGGAAGTGGAATAAAAAGGGTTGTGAAATCCTCTTCAGTCTTCTTTGACATTTAATAAACATGAACACAAAGCATAATAGACCCTAGACTTCTTTCAGTGGCGCTTTGAAATGACTTCTCCACGATGATGAATCTTTGATTTGACTTTGATTTCAGGGCATGGTGACTGCTGTCCGTCAGCCAGAGCAGCGGCGTCTAGCAAGGGCCGTCTGGACCTGAAGGAAGACCTCTGAGACGTGGACGCCCAGGGCGATCGATACGGGAACGAGATGGGTCAGTGTGTGACTAAATGTAAAAACCCCACATCCTCTTTGGGCAGTAAAAGTGGCGAAAAGGATGCCGGGAAATCGCACGGTAAAAAAGGAGGTGGTTCAAGCGGCACGCACACAGAGGAAGTGGCCAAGTCCTCCGCCGATGTCATATTCAACGGCACTAAAGTGTCGGAGGTGACCGTGGAGAGCAGCACGGCTCCGGCCGTCTCCGCAGAAGTGCAGCGGGAGACGAGCGCGCAGGACGCTGGAGGAGTGTCGCTCGCTCAGATCGACGACTTGTTCTCCTGTTATAAGGACGAGTATGAAGATGCCATCCTGGAGGAGGGGATGGAGCGCTTCTGCAATGATCTGTGCGTCGATCCGGCCGAGTTCAGAGTGCTGGTGCTGGCGTGGAAGTTCCAGGCTGCTACCATGTGCAAGTTTACAAGGTGAGTTCTGATAGATACTGTCAGTAAGATTAAGTCTCTTCCGCTCAGCCAGGCGGCATTTATTTGATCAAAAATACTATAAAAATTTGAAATATTTTTACAATTTCAAATAACTGTTTTCTATTGTAATATCTTTTAAAATGAAATTTATTTCTGTGATGCACAGCTAAATTTTTTAGCATCCAGTCTTCCGAGTCACATGATCCTTCAGAAATCATTCTAACATGAGGAAACATTTCTTATTATGTTATAAACATTCATATCCTTGTGGGGACGGTGATATAATTTTAATTTTCAGGGTTTTTTTTACATTATGAAAGTCTTTGCTGTCAGTTTTGATAGTTATAATGCATCCTTGCTGAATAAAAGCATTAACTTCTTTAAAAAAGAAAAATGGGAGAATGCAATCTTAGAATGGATCTTGGATGAAACAAAGTCTCAGCTTTAAATTCTGTTATAAATGTATTTATTTTTTAGAAATTCAAACAATAAAAACTGTTTTGTGACTGCTATGCGTCACGATAGATCACCGTAGCACCTCAGTTCAAGCGGCACATGAACCGATCATCTCTCTCTCTTTACTAGTAGTTATAGCACAAAATAAACATGAATGAACATTAGAAGGTGGGAAAATGCAATCTTAGAATACATTGCTTCATAAGAACTTTTTTTTTTGTCTGTGTGTGTGCATGCTCTGTATGTTATTATGCTATTCAAGTGTCATTCAGTGTACGTATCCCAGAATGCAATGCACAAAAATTGATCTTCCATTTAATGTGCAACAGAAGACCTGGAAGTGACACAAGTCATAATTTGTAACCGTTCTTTCATCGTTCAACGGTCAAAATTGAATTATTGCGCCATAAGCAATGCACTAATATTGCATTCTAAGTTCTACAGCATTGCATTGTGGGTATTATAAGGTTCTAATGCAAATGCTTGAAAATGTCAACGTTCAGCTGAAGAAAACGAAGCAATAAAGAGAGATGTTTTCCCAGAGTTCTTGTTGAATAGCAGTGGTGAGAGGCGATTAGTCAGTGCGGTTCAGCCAGAAACAGACAGACAAGATTGCTTCATCATGATGGAGTGTTGCAATGACGGCATTTGCAGTTGTGGGTTTTTTCCTCTATTTGTTTGACCTTAATTTTCAGAGTAAGTCAAGCTACAGAATCGGATTACTTTTTCAAATAAATAGTAAAGTGGGATTACTTATTTGAGCAAGTAATGAGAAGCGTTACTGTAGAAGAAATTTGTACATGCATTAACTCGCTTTACTTGCACAAAAACAAATTCATTATTCCTCAATTGTTGAGCTGTGTCCTCTACTATACAGATCTGAATTTACATTCAGCCTGGGGTTTATTCATTACACTTTTGAAATGAAAGGGCTTTGACATTTAACAAAAACAGAACTTTTTATATTAAAAACAAACAAGCCAGCACAGATGAGAAAAAGTAATGCAACAGTAAAGTAACACATTACGTTAGACAAAAAGTAACGCAAAGCCCCGCCCCCTTAGTTACTTCTGCTATGTCCGAAAGCAATTGCGCTTTTACACCACACATCATGTTCTCACGCAGTGAAAAATACTCATCTCTTCCTCTTTACTACTAGTTATAGCACAAAATAAACATGAATGAACATCAGAAGTTATCTCATTTCAGCCACAGAAAGACATCAGTGCACTCCGCTTTTCAAGTTTAATCCACCAACGTTAATCTACTCTCTTGTCTGTTTCTGTTTTGTTGGACAAAATGCCAGATTCAGCGTTATGATTGGTCAGATCACCTGTCAGTCAAACTCCTGGCAAAGGGTCAATTAGTTACTTTAGGGAGTAATGCAAAATTGTATCGAATTACTTCTAAAAGTAACTTTCGACAACATTGATGTTGATGCACTAAAATAACTGGTGCTGTCAAATGATTAATCGCATCCAAAATAAAAGTTTTTGTTTACATAATTTATCTATGTGTACTGTGTATATTTATTATGTATATATAAATGCGCACACACACACATGCATGTATATATTTCCGAAAATTTTACATTTATATATTAAATATATATTTCTTTATAAAATAAATCATATGAATATTAATATAAACCTGTAAATACTACATTCAAATATTTTCTCAATATATGCTGTATTTGTGTGTATTTATTTATATATAAATATATATGTGTTTGTGTGTGTGTGTGTGTGTGTGTGTGTTTGTAATAAATATACAAAGAACACACACATACAAAACAAACAAAAACGTTTATTTTGGATGCGATTAATCGCGATTAATCATTTGACAGCACTAATAAATAACTACAACTGAAAGAAATATGAATAAAACCTACAGTATATAGACTAAAAGTAGCTCATAAAAAACAATAAAAAAAATTAATGAACTTTTAACTAAAATTAATAAAAATGCATATGCATATGTGACCCTGCAGCACAAAAGCAGTCTTGAGTCTTTGGAGGATATTTGTAGCAATACCCAAATACACATTTTATGGGTCAAAATGATATATTTTTATTTTTATTCATTAGGATATTAAGTAAAGTTTGTGTTCCATAAATTGGAACCGTAAAGGTCAAAACGAAATTTTTTATTAGTAATATGCATTGCTAAGAATATATTTGGACAACTTTAAAGATTATATTCTCAGTATTTAGATTTTTTTGTACCCTCAGATTCCTGATTTCCATCAATGGAAAGCTTCTTTATTATTGATTGACACTTCAGACTGGTTTTGTGGTCCAGGGTCACACATTACACCACATACAGAAGTAAAATGCATTGCAAATGTTGACTGAAGATGTTTTGCACTTGTGTGTCTCAGGAGGGAGTTTGTGGAGGGCTGTAAGGCGATCCAAGCCGACAGTATCCCGGGCATCTGCTCTCGGTTCTCTGTGCTGCTAGAGGAGTCCCGTGGAGAAGAGAGTTTTAAAGATCTCTACCGCTTCACCTTCCAGTTCGGGCTGGACGCCGAGCAGGGTCAGCGTTCGCTGCAGCGCTCCATCGCCATCGCGCTGTGGCGGCTCGTCTTCACACTGGACACGCCGCCGCTGCTGGAGCACTGGCTGGACTTCCTGTCGGAGAATCCGTGTGCCGTGCGCGGGATCTCTCGCGACACCTGGAACATGTTTCTGAACTTCACGCAGAGCATCGGCCAGGACCTCAGCAACTACAGCGAGGACGAGGCCTGGCCCAGCCTCTTCGACTCCTTCGTGGAGTGGGAGATGGAGAGACGGCGGAGAGAACAGTCGGACTCTGAGGCCGCGGCCGTGTGGCCGGGAACTTGAGGACGGATGCTTTTGGGATGGTGGTGAATTGTGGACGATGACGTGCGGAGGTGTTTCTGAGCCCGTCACGCTCCATCCTGTTATGAAATTTTCAGTCTTATCGCGTTGGGCATCCCGGTGTGCGCTCAGACTTTTGTTTTAATGAAAGGGCTCCAAACGAATAGTTTTTTTTAAGCACTTTTATTTAAGTTATTGCTATTGTTCATTTCATTTGTTTTAATGTTCACATTTCATCCAGAGCGGTTTCTTCTTGATAATATTTTGGAGTTGACCAACACGCCAAAGAAAAGGGAATTCTGTCAGCTGCCTACCGAGTTCGAACACACACACACACACACACACACACACACACACATGCATGCCAGCATAAATGCTGCAGGGAATGTGTTTTAACGGTTATTTTTGGTTTGAGGGGTGTGTGGTGGTTCTGTTTAACATCAGATTTTGGTGATTGATGTCCTGGAGCCCTCAAAACCTCATTTCTCACACGTGCTTCCCTAATAGTTTCTGACTTTATTAGTTCTTCTCATTCACGTCTCCTCGGATGCATTCATTCATTCTCATGTATTCTCAGTGGTCAGATGTGTGAGTGGGAAATACAGTCTGCTGTGAGCTTTTACTTTTATTTTACTGTTTACATTATTTTTTTTTTTAATTCAAAGTGATTTCATTTCAGTCTTTTTTTGTCTGGTTTTATATAAATGATACAGTTTATAATGAATAAAAATGTGTTTAACATTTTTAGTGTCTTTTTATGCTGATCGTTTTACGTTGGATTTGAGAGAGATTCACTTTCTGATCTCTGATGTTCAGTGCATCTGTGTAGCAAGCAATACCTATCATACGTCTTAATATATTGGGTAAATTGTGTTGTTACATGAAAAAAATTTAAATGATAGAAATCCTATTAGTTTTCTTTCATTTCAAAAGATTAGAAAATTTGAAAAAAATTAATTTAAAGAAAAACGTACAATTCCAAGAAAAGCAATCCAATATTTATTTTAACTTTAATCAAAAATGTATTGAAACTAGCTTTAATTTTTTTTTTTTATCTGGATCAGAGAATATTTTATATATATTTATATATCTTTCTTTTAATAAATATTATTATTGCAGCATTCAATTTGTATTTTATGAGTATAAATACGCATAAACAGACCAAGTAATGTTACCTAACCAACGTTTAAAAATTACATAAAAATAAAACGTGTCTCATTAGACTTATTAAACATTATTAGTTAAGTAATAAGGTCAGTAGTGCTTGTAATATCCAAAGAAAATTGTAAATGGATAAAAACACTTTATTTTCAAATGATTGATTCATTTATCGCAGATGAATGACAGATGTGGGTATGAATTTTGCGTTGGCCTCACCTGTGTGGGCGGATCTTCTAATGAGAAGGCGTGCTGTGATTCGTAGTGACAGTCGTATGGGCGGGGACTGTGATTAGAGGACGCGCTGTGATTGGTCAGCGTCTCTCTGGTTACCAGCCCTCCCTAAAAGCAACAACACAGACGCTCCAGCAAGCAAACAGAACTGCGATTTCAGCTGAGAAATGTCATGGACAGTAAGTTGACAACTTTTTATTTCAGATTGTGTAGAAATGAATGCTAGAGTGAATTTAGAGTGATTTAAATCTTATACTTTAATGGCGGAGAGGATTTGCGTGTTGTTGTTAGCAGAGAGGCTAATTTTCAGCATGTGAACATCTGTATAACATCTGTCTAATAATAGACAGTATATAGCTTTGGAACTTGGTAAAAACTAAAGCTTTACATTAACAAAGCATTATAGATGCGCATTTTTACATACACCTTAAAAAAAGGTGTTTAATTAAAGGTGAATTGTGATTAGCTGCCAATTGAAATAATTATTCTCAATCAAGTGCAAATATCCTTTCTTTGTCAGCTATAAATTGCACTCACACTTCGTTTTCTTCTTTTTTCCTGTCTGTTTTCCTTCTGACTCATGCTTTTCTAGTGTCCAGATGCTGTGATTGAAAAACAGTGCAGATTTTGTAAGAGTCATGTCTGTCTCTCACATCTGTCTCTCTTCTTCCGTGTCTGTCTCTCACCTCTTTCACAAATCAGTCTCAGACTCAAGAGATGAAAAAAAAAAAAGAAAATTTCCTGAAAATGTGCTCACTCTCAGGCTATCCAAGATTAGAATGAGTTTGTTTCTTCATCAGATTTGGGGAAATGTAGCACTGCATCACTGTCTCATCAGTGGATGCTCTGCAGTGAATGGGTGCCGTCAGAATGAGAGTCCACATCACACATCACAATAATCCACAGTCCATCAGGGAAAGAGAAAGCTGTGTGCTTGTGAGAACACAAATCCATCATTAAGACATTTTAAACTTTAAAGCGTCGCTTCTTGACAAAATATGAGATATAATATCCACTGCTTTCTCCAGGGAAAAAGAACGAGAGAAGAAATATGCACAGATCAAAATGAATATGTGGGAGTATTTTGATGTGAGAGACAACAACGGATAGGCTTTTTCACCGGAGGAAGCGTTATTATTATGGATTATGGACATTTTTGGGTGAACGATCACTTTAAAGATTTTTTTTCTATGTTGTAATACTCGCTCCTGTCACAGGTTAATATGCAGAGTCAACTGTTAGGACTGAGAGTGAACCTATCATTATTTTTGCATGCATTGCATGTATTTGTGCTTCTTCAAAGCTTCTTAAAGAAACCCAATGACTATGAAATTCCTTGAGATCCCCAGTCGCTCCAGTCTCTGTGTCTGTGCAGCTTTCTGTCTCATCTGGTGTCTGATATTGTTCAGATTGACTGAGAGTTGTATTGTCTGCAGGAGCTCGGGAGGAGCAGGGGAGGGAAACACTCTTCTGTTGAGGAGAAGCTGGATGAATATTTAATCAACCTGCAGCATAAAAACAGGTTTGATGACATACCCGAACACAAACGTACAAACACAGGTCAACAACTGTGTGCGCTCAGGTTGGCTACTATTACAAGCCCAACAAGAATCACATGCAAACGCTGCTCGTCCATGTGACGTTCTACAAGATTGGACCTGCTAATGAGCTTCTCTGATTGGCTGAAAAACCACTAAAGTGGGTCGTGGAAATTTGTGGCGTTATATCTTAAAACAGTCAGATATCTGAAATCTAATATTATTAGGTTTGTTACTAACCTTGCACATTTGCATTTTATATCTAATTTGACATTTAAAAGTGTTGCTTAGCATTTATCATTGAATATATATTTTTGAATGATTTAATTATTATTAATACAGCAACAATGCAGTTACAATAAAGACATATGTAATGTTACACAAGGTTATTTTTTTTATTCATCAAAGAATCTTGTATCAATAATAATGATAATAATCAGAAATGTTTCTTGAGCAGTAAATCATCATATTTTCATGATTTCTGAAGATCATGTGACACTGAAGACTGGAGGAATGATGCTGAAAATACAGATTTGATCACAGAAATAAATTTAATTTTACAACATAGTCACATAGAAAACAGCTATATTAAACCGTAATAATATTTAACAATTTTACTGTTAATTTAACTGTGTTTTTGAACAAATAAAAGCACCCTTGTTGAGCAGAAGAGACTTCCTTTAAGAACATAAAAAAGTGCAAACCCACACTTTTAAACAGTAGTGTAGTTGACAACCTAAAAACTTGACTTGTAGAATTTATAACCAAATGTTTACGTTAACAAGACATGAAACTGCATGCATGAGATCAGAAATGTGAGATATATATATAGCTGGGAAATATACACTTGCAGTTGTTGAGCTCTGCATAAGGTTAAATGTAGTATGAAAGGCCTGAATGATGAAATTAACAAACTTTTGTAGTTATTTATAGATTGACCATTTAGCAACAATGTCTAGGGCGCTGAAGCACATCCGTTGTTTAAGTACCGCATGTTTGAGATGATCAGATGTGTGTTTTGTGTTCTCTCTCAGGGCGTTGAGAAGACTGCAGAGGAAGGATCCTCGACAGGCCGAGTTGGAGCTTTTAGAGCAAGGCTTCAATCTGTACATCAACGGCGCTCATGTGAGCCGATCCAGCAGGAAAAGCATCCAGCCTTCACTAGCGGCCCATCCGCCGACACTGAGAAACACACACACTGCAGGTAAACCCTCGCCTCACGCTCGTGTGTGAACGCAAGCTTCCCGTGACTGTCTGAATGACTTCTAGTGGCCTGTTCACATAGAGAGCGGAGAGAAGCGTGCGATAGATCGACAGCAACAGAGGAGCCACACAGCGCCGGAGAAAACACAGAGACGACGATGGGTGCAGGTACACACACACCTTGCTACTTCACTGTTGCTGATGCTTTCATCCCACATTCTGTTTGTAGTTGGTTGAATGCATTGCATTTGAACACTATGCACATTACCGTAGGAATCTGTGTACATCTGCACTGAGAAAGGAAGTAAAGTGAAGATTTCACCAGAGCACAGATACTCAGATGACTTTGAGCCATGCGAGAGTGTGGATATAGAGGTGAGAGAATATGTGTGTGTGTGTGTGTGTGTGTGTGTGTCCGTGATTGTGCAGTTAACATCTCAGGAGTAACGCTGCATGTTCATGTTACATCAGAATAACTGTAATTGCTAGTTTCCAACTCAGAAAATGTTCTGGTCAATCTAGATCCTTATTATAGTTTATAAGCTCCACCTGACAACTGTGATTCTTAAACCAGATTAAACTAGATATTTTTTTTAAGTTAATGTTGTTAGGTATCATTGTTGCCATAAAACATTCCTAAATTCTGAAAGACATCAAAACATAACTATTTAAAAATATAAGGGCTTTTGTAGTTATATAACACTACAGGGATTTTTCTTTCGTGTTTTTTCATAATTCAGATTTTGATTTAACCTGTCAACATTATGATGCATTCTCATTTTAAATATATAATTTATATTTTTTTCATGTTTATTTTAAAATTATTTAAAATGTATTTATTATATAAGAACATTTTGTGTTAATAGCTTAATTTATAAAGTTATTATAACAACACAGGAAATTCCAATGCATACATATTTGTGTAATTAGTGTTCCCTTAAAAAAAAAAAAAAAAAAAACATAATTATGCTAATTCCATCATGACATGGACACAGCACAACAGTAGTAGTTTTGACAGTGTTTTTGAACATAGAATGACTCAGTATAGCATTATGATACAGTAATGTAATGAGACAGTATTCCACACAAAACATTGTGTACGTTGCACATGCTGCATACTACTTTTTTTGAGAAATACTACTTAGCATGCGATTCTGATCTCCAGATCAATTACCGTATTTTTCGGACTATAAGTCACACCTGAGTATAAGTCGCATCAGTCCAAAAATACGTCATGATGAGGAAAAAAAAACATATATAAGTTGCATTTATTTAGAACCAAGAGAAATCATTACCGTCTCTAGCCACGAGAGGGCGCTTCAGTGTAGACTACAGTGAGCAGCATAGAGCGCCCTCTGGCGGCTGGAGACGGTAATGTTTTCTCTTGGTTCATGTCAAATTAATTTTGATAAATAAGGCGCACCTGACTATAAGTCGCAGGACCAGCCAAACTATGAAAAAAGTGTGACTTACATTCCGGAAAATACGGTAGAACGACTGTAAAACCTTGTGTTTGTCTCTCAGTCTGCTCATGACGGCAGTAAAGCGCCACGTTCTGTGGATCTGATGTCACGTAGCGAGCCGGAGCCTGTCGACAGAGTTCTTCTGAATGCTGACCAGGTCAAGGTGAGGAGGAAGAGTCACCCATACAAGCACACTTGAAGATAAATACAGTGCATTGCTCTGACCCACGCATCACTTGTGCTTTGTGTGCTCAGTGTTGACCGGTGTTTGTGTGTTCAAGGCGCTGCGATGCAGCCTGGAGCTGAGCGTCAGACGCAGCGATCGAGACTCAGACGGAGAGGAGTCAGAGGAGGAATGGATCGAGGAGCAGATCGAGAGAGAGGAGAGCAGCGACAGCCTTCCTGACCTCACACTTCCTGCCCAACCTACAAGCCAGCCAATCAGCAAGCAGCTCAGCCATGGTGACCTCATCATGCTGGAATTCAGCCCTTCCTCACAAGGTAATCATCTCTGACAGCAACTTATGCTGTTTTTCACAAATACTTGTTTGTTTCTCTTAACATTTTTATTACAATAGTAATATTTATTGTTTTTTTAAATAACAATAATATTCATTTTATACTCTAATGATTATTTTTATTTTACAGTTTTACAATTATATAAATATTAATTTGCATTTAGTCATTTAGCAGACGATTTTATCCAAAGTCACTTATAAATGAGGAGAATAGAATAGAAGCAACAGGGCACACCTAACAAGATTTCTTTTTATAAATAAATAAATAAATAAAACAAAAACAAGTAGATAAAATAGAAATAGAATAGAGAGTGCTAGTGTCAGATGGTCTTTTTTTGTTTGTTTTTTAATAAAAAAAGAAAGCAAGTGTATATAGAATAGAAATAATGAGTGCTAGTGATGGAGGGTAGAGTTTTTTTCTTTAATAAATACAAATAAAATAAGTAGATAAAATAGAAATAAAATAGAGTGCTAGTGTTGGAGGGTCAATTTTTTTATAATAATAAGTAGGTAGGTAAAATAGAAATAGAATAGAGTGCTAGTGTTAGAGGGTAACGTTTTTTTTATAAATAAAGAGAAAACAAGACAATAAAATTAAAGTAGAATAGAGTGCTAGTCTTAGAGGGTCAATTTTTTAATAATAAAAAAAGGAGTTAGGTAAAAGTAGATAAAATAGAAATAAAATAGAGTGCTAGTGTTAGAGGGTCAAGTTAAAAACAATAGTATGTAAGTAAAATAGAATTAGAATAAAGTGCTAGGGATAGAGGATAAAGTTAAAGAATGAAAGTAGATAGAATTGAAATAGAATAGAGAGAGCTAGAGTTAGAAGGTCAATTTTTTTAAATAAAAAGAAAGGAAGTAGATAGAATAGAAATAAACAGTGCTAGTGATAAAGGGTAATAATAATTGGTAGGTATGTAAAAATAGAAATAGAATAGAGAGGGCTAGTGTTAAATGTAGAGTGTACATTTAAAAAAATGGTAACACTTTAGAATAAGGTTCCATTAGTTAATGTTAGTTAATGTATTAATTAACATGAACAAACAATGAATAATACATTTATTACTGTATTTATTAATCTTCGTTAATGTTAGTTAATGAAAATACAGTTATTCATCGTTAGTTCATGGTAATTCACAGTGCATTAACTAATGTTAACAAGCACAACTTTTGATTTAAATAATGCATTAGTAAATGTTGAAATTAACATGAACTAAGACTTATAAATGCTGTAGAAGGATTGTTCTTGCTTAGTTCATGTTAACGAAAGTAGTTAACTAACATTAACTAATGGAACCTTATTCTAAAGTGTTACCAAAAAAATAAATAAAAATATAACAAGTGGATCAAATCGAAATGAAAGAGTGCTAGTGTTAGAGGGTCAGTTTTTTTATAATAATAATAATAATAATAAGCAGGTAGATAAAATAGAAATAGAATAGACTGCTAGTGTTAGAGGGTAAAGTAAAAAAAATAGGCATGTAAGTAAAATAGAATTAGAATAGAGAGTGCTAGGGATCGAGGATAAAGTTTCTTTTAGTAAATAAAAAGAAAGAAAGTAGATAAAATAGAAATAGAATAGAGAGTGCTAGTGACAGAGGCTTAAGTGTAGAAGGACTCAGCTTTTCAGATTGAGTTATAATAATAATATATTATTAATATTAAACATTATAATAATAACCCCCCCCCCCCACCAAATCGTGTAGCACTGGTAATGTTCTCGATTCCTCAGCGTGATGTTGTTAGCTCAGTGGAAACGCTCCATGCTTTCAGTGAGGTTTTGTGTGTGTAGGTGGACGAAAGATCGAGCGCGCTCTCTCAGCTCAAAGAAAAGACAACGTGGAGTCGTACATCCCCACCAAACCAGTGACCGTCAGGAGACCGACGGAGAGAACGTCTGGAAGCAGACCGGAGACGTCACGTGTGTGCTACTCACACTTACTCATCCGTATATACTCGCAAACATTAACAGTGTACAGTGAAATCTGGTTTAGATTGTGAGCAGCTCCTTTAGAAATCCAGCCGAGATTGTAGAAGAAGTGAAGGAATAGTTGCTGCCTATGTAGTGCTCAAACCTATGATTTCTTGTCTTGTAGTGCCATGCAGTTGTGTAGAGCGCCCCCTGTCTGCGGCTCGTAAGGTGCAGGAGGAGCCAGATTCGGAGGAAACGGCAGCCCTGCAGAGAGAAAACACACCGGTAGAGCTTCATTTACATCAGCAGATCAGTTCCAGCACATGTCTGTAAACTGCTTTGTCATACTCGTACATAAATGATCGATACCGTAGCCTAATACAGATGACAAGACTGTGAAATCTCTGTTTTAAGGAGGAGGAGGAGGAGGATGATGATCAGTATCGGGTTAACAGAGCTATGCGGAGTATCTCTCTCATGGAACCGAGGTATACAGTCCTCAAGATTAAATTTATAGAGTTGTGCAGGCTACTTTTTAAAGTAGTCAGGATTTAAGTTTGGGTCGGTATGTGGATATGCATCTTCTGCTCACCAATGATGCATGCATTTGATCAAAATACAGTAAAATCTGAAATATTATTACAACTTTTCTATTTGACTCTAATGTATTCCTGAGTTTCCAGCATCATTCCTCCAGTCTTCAGTGTCACATGATCTTCAGAAATCATTCTAATATGCTGATTTCCTGCTCAAGAATCATTTCTGATCATCATCACTGTTGAAAACGGTCGTGTTGCTTCATGTCTTTGTGGAAAACGTGATGTGTTTTAACTTTTCAAGTTCAAAAGAACAGCATTTATTCGAAATGGAAATCCTTTGTAACATTATAAATGCCTTTGCTGTCACCTTTGATCAATTGAACGCATCCTCGCTGAATAAAAGTGTTAATTCCTGAAACACGCTGATGATAAATAAAACTATAGCACACTATTATTTAGTGACGACCTGCATCTTTATAACACAGTTTCTGTCACGTGTTCTCAGGCAGCAGAAGTGTTTGTTAAAGGCTCTGGAGAGGATTGATGTCGCTGACACCAGCAGTTTCTCTCTGACGGTGAGTGTATCTGATTTAACACACACTGTACTGTCAACGCTTGACCAGACTAGTTCACCAAGCGCTTTGTTTTCTACACAGCCGAGGGAAGCATCTCCGCAGGTGACGCCCGCTCTTTACGTTAGCATTGAGATCCTGTCAAACTGGGGTCACCCGGGTCAGGTGGGGCTCACAGAA
This sequence comes from Carassius gibelio, assembly GCF_023724105.1. Lineage (NCBI taxonomy): Eukaryota > Metazoa > Chordata > Actinopteri > Cypriniformes > Cyprinidae > Carassius > Carassius gibelio. Next base: position 1,993,518 of record NC_068394.1, on the reverse strand, counting down.
GTGCAGTTCTTCTGTCCACAAAATCACAAACTCTTCGTGTCTCCACATGACCTGGACATTCGCAACATGGATCAGCCCGGGAATCTGGCCGCCCTCGTCAACGGAAAAACTAAAGTAAGTGGGGAAAACATACTACTGATGATAAGTGATGCAGATAATTAGCATGTGTTTAATATCTGTGTGCTTTCAGACCACAAAAGAGCGTCACATGTGGACTTGTCCGTTCCATCCGCCCGTCCAGCTTTATTTTATCATCAGGAATGTGGAACGATCTCCGAACTTCAGCATCTCTCGGATCAAAATTTGGAATTATAACCGCAGCCTTAATGTAAGTATTATTGTTATTGTTTATTATTAATAATATTAAGAACCCATTTGTTATTTTAAAGTACAATATTATTATTTCAATAGTAATCAGTTTCTTTATTGATTTAATAGATTTTTTTTTAATTAAAAAAGTTATAAAATAATATTTTGAGTAATACTAGTATTGTTGCTATTGTTTATTATTAATATTAAGAACACAAATTGTTAAAACTTTAAAAGTAATAAAATAATATTTTTAATACTAGTATTGTTGTTATTGTTTATTATTATTATTAAGAAAAATTTTTTTATTTTACAGTACAATATTATTATTCCAATAGTAATCAGTTTCTTTATAGATTTTTATTGAACTTTTTAAATTGAAAAAGTAGTAAAAATATTTTTAATAATACTAGTATTGTTGTTTTTGTTTATTATTATTATTAATATTAAGAACACATTTGTTATTTTACAGCGCAGTATTATTATTTCTATAGTAATCAATTTATTTATTGTTTTATTGTACTTTTTAAATTTTAAAAGTAATAAAATAATATTTTTTATAATACTATTTTTGTTATTATTATTATTATTATTTTTAAGAACTGATTTTTTATTTTATAGTACAATATTATTATTTCAATAGTTATCAGTTTCTTTATTGATTTTAATATTTTAAAACTATTTTTAGTAATAAAATGGGTCAAAAACAGGTTTTCCTGCTCATTAATGAATAAAGGAAACCAGTTCAAATAAATTTTTATAGAAGTCAACAGAACAAGAAAAACTTGCCTGGTGTTGCTAAGGTGTTGCCTGGTGGTTGCTAGGTTGTCCTTTTAATGTACGTGTTTGGGCTGAAGTTGTGTGTCTCTCATTTGCCGCATTAAAAACAATTGATATCTGAATCAGTTTATATTATACAATTTTTTTTCCCAAAAGTACTTTTCTGAATTTTTCGGAATAAAATGTCTATTGTCATAGATGATTAAGTATTATTTATTCAAATATCTCTATATACACACATGTATTTTATATATATATATATATATTTTTTTTTTTTACTCTCATTCACCCCGTTATCAACCGCTAATAGGGCTTGTGTGTGTTTTATGAAAATTCATGGCATATTTTGTGGTATAAATACCCATATGAGTTTGCACTTTTGTAATATTCACATTAAGTGACCCATTTGGATATGCATGTGTTTTTCTGACAGGATCTGGACGTCGGTGCGCGACACGTTCGCTTGCACGTGAACAGCACTCTGGTGTTCGAGGGTCAGTTGGAGAAGGGCTGTGGTAACCAGGTCTTTGACTACAGCAGCTCCATTGAGCTCCAGGAACCACATCTCCCAGAATGCACCTCTCCGAGCCCGGTCTCTTCAGGACACAGTCTGCAAGACTGCAGCCCACATGAGCCAGAGACTCAGGAGTCGAACGCTGGTGTTTCAGTGGTAGAAACAAACCAGGACAAATCTGATGTAGTTAACCCTGGAAGCAGTGTGGCAGAAATGCAGAGAGACTCTCTAGAAAGACACGACTCTTCTCCTCTGGACCTCACGTTACCCGCCGGCCGGACAGAGACGATGAAGACTGTGACCACGCAACCGTCCTCCAGTCGGATTCCACACTGGCTCCAAACGATGAATCGAACTGCAGCGAATGATGCCGAAGCGTATCGGGAACGAGAGCGTCCTCGGTGGCTCCAGGCACAAAACACAACCCAATCCAAACACTCAGTGCTCCCTGACGTCTCGTGCAACGCTGTAAGCGCATGCAAACAAGCCTCCAGCCACAAGGGCCCACACAGAACCGTGTCCGAGCAGCACTTGAGCGATCGTTTGGACCAGGATTTGGCTCTGTGGGATGAGCAGTTCGAGCGGACCGAGCGGCCCATCAGTGGCAGGAGAAATTCAGCACAATCTGTGAAGAAGACACAACCGAATCTCATGACCGAGTTCACCACAACAGGTGCATTTCACTAAACATACACTAAAGCTGCATCAGCCGTCTAGAGGCATAAGATTAGCATTAGTGCTTCACAGAGAAAGTAATATGACAGAGGTTTATTCATCAATGCTTCTCTGGTATAATAATTATTCCTAGACAGGTTTGTTGCAGTTGGTTCTAGGACTAAGTGATGCATTAGGAAAAGATTAGTTAATATTTAGCCTTGGTGAACACACTAAACCTTAACGAAGATAGAAGAAAAACAGGAGTGTATTAAGAAGCAAAGAAAGAAAGTTGCTACTGTACAGATTAAATGTGCTTCTCAAAGTGGTAATAATATTAATAATAATAACAATAGTTAAAATGTATGGAATATAATAAAAACACGATATTTTTTCAGTCCTTTTTTAATGTATAAAATATACGAGTTCTGTTATGTAGCTCCTTATTTGATAAAAAGTAAGTGTATATATAGTGTATATATATATATATATATATATATATATATATATATATATATATATATATATATATATATATATATATATAAACACATATACATATATGTAAACTTTTAATTTCAGTTGATTTTGTTGTAAATAAATTGTTTTAATTTTATCAGTAGCACCTTATTTGACGAAAACAATTAAAAACATCTATTAAATGTTATTTTGAACTTAATTAATTAATTCATTATTAATTAATTATTGAATGTAAATTATTTTTTTAGGTAAAAAAAATATATAGCCTGAATGCATTGTAAGTCGCTTTGGATAAAAGCGTCTGCTAAATGCATACATTTTAATTTTTTATTTCATTTAAATGTACTTACATTTTAGAAGATTGATCGAATTAAGGTTTTTAGAAATGTGTTTTACTTGTACTTTTTAGGATACATTTGTATCAAAGGAACTTTGGGGGGGTAAACAGATATTATTATTATTATTATTATTATTATTATTATTATTTAAACAGGGTAACTCCTTTTTTTAATAACTGCAGTAAAATTGGTTTCCAGCAGTTTTTCACATTGATTTCAGGGTAAAAGTTTCAAACTCAAATGCACTGGTTTTGTGGTTTTGTGAATTGTATGATGTTTATTTTCCCTGCATACTTTCCCTGCATCTCCAGTGCATGCTAGGAATATATAAACTGGGAATGCATCCAATCATTCTTTCCCATGAATGAATGCACATTTAATATTAATGTAAAGTACATTTATTTTTCATTTTTTAGCTATAGAGGAAAGCAGCCCAAGGTCCGACTGTAACCGAAGACCGAAACCACATTGGTGTGAACCGGACGACCCGTTAATGGAGTCCTGGGACTCGTTAACAAAGTTTAACCAGAGTCAGCGAGGGCGGATCTCCAACATGGGGCTGGAGGGAGATGTTTTTGATGAGTTTGTTCAGCGTCAGTCTCGTCTGACACCCGTCTCCTCCCGACGCCCCTCTGTTTCAACACTCCCTGATTCTGACGACCCCGAAGACTTCGAGATCCCGGTTCTCCCGCAGGGTCGCCACCTCGTCATTAAGATCCTGTCCACGTGGGGCGACCGTCACTACGTCGGTCTCAACGGTATCGAGATCTTTTCCTCCAGCGGTGAGCCGGTGACCCCGGTCCACATCACCGCTGACCCGCCGGACATCAACATCCTTCCGGCCTACGGGAAAGACCCACGAGTCGTTACTAACCTGATGGACGGAGCGCACCGGACGCAGGACGACATGCACCTCTGGCTCGCCCCGTTCTCTCCGGGTCACAAGCACATCATCAGCATGGATCTGGGTGTTAGATGCTCCCTGGCGATGATGCGGGTTTGGAATTACAACAAGTCCAGGATCCACTCGTTCAGAGGAGCGAGAGAAACGGAAATGATCCTCGACGGACGTTGTGTCTTCCGAGGGGAGATCGCCAAAGCGTCAGGAACGCTCTCAGGAGGTACAGATGGAAATATAACACACACGTGCTGAATGATAGCCATTGCTTTTTTCTTACAAATTTTTTGGGGTGCTGCCGATTTAAAAAAAATAGTCACATGGGAGCGTCACACTTTCTCACGAAATGTACTTTTTGTAGCGTTTGTAAGGTGACGAAGTCTTTAATTCTCTCTTGATCTGTAGAAAATTGCTACAAAGATATGATTCTTGTTTTCTTCTGAGCCAGATTACAACTATTTTTTAATTTCTGATTCTGAAACTTTTAGTAGTGTATATCAGCATTAATGCACTTATCAAAATAACAAAAGTAGTCAAATGTGTAAAGTTTTGGGAATGGAATTTTTTTTCTAGAAATATGTCTAAACACTCCATTTAATAATAATAAAAAAAAAACCTTTCTGATTTCAGGGTTAGACTTTTGGCCAGTGAGAGAATAAAATGTTGAAATAAAATCTGCAGGGGTTTAATACAGCGACTAAAAATAACATATTTTGTGAAAAAGCTTATTTATAAACCTGTTTTTCTTTTAATTCTTTGAGGCATATTTTTCGACACCTTTCGCATTCCCAAAACTTTACACATTTGTCTACTTTTGTTATTTTGATAAGTGCATTAAAGCTGGAGATCAGGAAGACTTGTAAAGAAGTTTCTTCTGCTCATCAAGGCTACATTTATTTGATCAAAAATACAGAAAACAGTAATCTTGTAAAATGTTAGTACAATATAAAATAAAGGCTTCTATTTTAATATCCTTTAAAAATATAATTTATTTCTGTGATGCAAAGCTGAATTTCCATCAGCCATTACTCCAGTATAAAGTGTCACATGATCCTTCAGAAATCATTCTGATATGAAGATTTATTATTAGAATTATCAAATATTTTTTGGGAAACTGCGATGTTTTTTTCAGGATTCTTTGATGAATAAAAAGTTTAAACTAACAGCATTTATTCAAAATATAAATCTTTTCTGTCACTTCTTAACAATTTAAGATGACTTAAAAGAAAGAATAAATATTTACTGACCTCTAGTGTCACTTTTAGTGTATATTGTTACAAAATATTTCTATTTTAAATAAATGCTCTTCTTTTGAACATTTTATTCATTAAAGAATCCTGAAAAAAAAGTATCACAGGTTACAAAAAACAATAATTAAGCAGCACCAGTGTTTGATAATTCTAATAATAAATGATCATATTATTCTGATTTCTGAAGATCATGTGACACTGAAGACTGGAGGAATGATGCTGAAAATACAGATGTGTATCACAGTGTATAATGTATATTAAAATATATATATATGAAAAACTGTGATAAGTTTTTATTGATCGCACTTTATTAATTTATTACATTTAATAATATTAATAGCTCAACACCATCAAATGATTTATTTTTTTATAAATCAGCAGATTTTTTTAGGATGCAAGGCTGTGCACTTCATAATTGAATTAATTCACATGAACATCATCATGTTGTTATTGTTGTTGTTTCAGAATTGGATCAGTTTGGCGATACCATCCTGTTCACCACAGATGATGAGATCCTGGAGGCCATGGCGCAGTTTGATGACACGTTCGGGGGTGAGATGGAGACGGACGGAGCGGGCGATGAGGACGAGGATCTGCAGCGGCCGCAGACGGCTGACGGTGAAGGAGAGGAGAGACCGTTCACACGAGCCGGGTTCAGGACGGAGGACACGCTCATCCACGTATGTGATGCTGCTTAGAACCAAAAATATCTATACCAGTGCTTTAAATGTAAGAAACCAATGCTTTTATTCAGCAAGCATGCATTAAATTGATAGTAAAGACATTATAATATTAAGAAACAAATGCTGTATTTTTACATATCAGGCAGCACAACTGTTCTCAACATTGATAATAATCAGAAATGTTTCTCGAGCTGTAAATCAGTATATATTTTCATGATTTCTGAAGATCATGTGACACTGAAGACTGGAGGAATGATGCTGTTGTGATCGTTTCTGTTTCTCTGAAATAATCTACTCACATATAGAAGTAATGAGCCCTGCTATTGGGGTCAAACAATGTGTAAAGAATGGGATGTTTTGCTTCAGATGGAGCTGGATCACATGACTGCAGCCGAAGAGGAAACAACGGGACTTTATACAGGAAGCAGTAAGTATCAATCAATCTCAATACTAAACAGGTTTTCTTTTATCTAACTGTGCCAAGATATGTCTGTGTGTGTGTGTGTGTGTGTGTGTGTACAATTACAAAATGCACGAAACATTTCATGCATTTTCCGTAAAGCTGCTTTGGAATGATGTGTGTTGTTTGTCTCTAGTTGTGCAGCTGAATCTGCTGTCGTCGTGGGGTGACCCTCACTATGTGGGACTGACGGGGTTAGAGGTCGTCGGTAAGGGCGGTGAGAGTATCCCTGTTGATGTTTCTATGGCAACAGCGTCACCCCGTGACCTCAACGACCTCCCCGAGTACAGCAGCGACCTTCGAACCCTAGACAAGTTGGTGAAAGATACATTCTGTACACCAGAAACCGTTTTTGGATGATTCTAAAGCCTGTTTTCTTCCTCTGTCAGGTTGTTTGACGGGATGAACCTCACCACAGATGATAAACACATGTGGCTGATTCCCTTCTCGTCCGGTTCTGATCACACGCTCACCGTGAGGTTCGCTCGGCCGCAGACCATCGCCGGATTCAGGATGTGGAACTACAACAAATCGCCTGAAGACTCTTACCGAGGGGTGAGAGTGGAATCTGTCTCTGTTCGTACGAAATCAGTGTGTTTTTCAGCACACGCACACACACCTCATGTGCCCGTGTGCTTCCTCTAGGTGAAGGTTATGCGTGTGTTCCTGGACGGAGCGTGTATTTCTCCGATCGGGGGGTTTCTCATTCGCAAGGGTCCGGGGAATTGCCACTTTGACTTTGCACAGGAGATTCTGTTCATAGACTACCTACAGAACAACACGAGCACAGCGAGTAACCGATCGCCCGCTTCGACCAGCGAGAACACAGAGGACGTGCTCGCTCACTGGTGCAGCACGCTCATACTGTCATCTTTGCTTACTGAAATATTACAGACAGCCTTAACCCTACATGTTGTTTAATGTTGTGTGTGTGTGTGTGTGTGTGTGTGTGTTCAGGGCAGGGAACCGGACAGATGAGCTGGTCAGTGTGGACTATGAGGCTCCACTGATGCCATGTGGATGTATCCTCACTTCTGCTCACTATACGCTTCATTACAAATATCAGTGTCTTTCATTGTCGGTCCCGGTAATACTTTAAATATGCTGTTCATTCGTATTGCAAGCTAAATTAACTTTAGTAACAGTATTAGTCATAAATCTATTACTTGTCAGATCTCACAGGGAGCTATCTGTTGAAGTAGACTATTTCATCCATTGAAGATAATGTCTAAGAAATGTCTTAAAAAAAAAAAAAAAAAAAAAAAAATATATATATATATATATATATATATATATATATATATATATATATATATATATATATATATATATATATATCTCTGACTATAGATAGATAGGATAATAAAATATTTATCATAAATTTACTATATAGATCAAAAAAATAGATTATATAGTTATAAAAAATATTGTAATTATTTTAGAAATTGTGTGTGTGTGTGTGTATATATATATATATATATATATATATATATATATATATATATATATATATATATATATATATATATATATGAAATAATCTATTTGGATTATATTATGTCTAAATAGATGTTCAATAGATTCAAAATCTAAATTGATAACAGATTAAAAAAAGCATCTTTACAGATTATTTCAAATAAATATATATATATATATATATATATATTTGAAATCTATTTAGATTATATCTGTCTGTAGATAGATAAATAGATGGATATATTTAGTATTATTTCAAATAAATTATTTTATTAGACTGATAATAATAAAGATAAAAAATAAAAATAAAAATTCTATACTGCTTTAATTACTTTTTCCAATAATTTCCAGTGTGGAGCTGTTACATTTGTATCAGCCATTGGCAGAAAGTAACAAATTAGCAAAGCATTAAAAAAAGTACAATTTTCCCATTGATCCACAATTTTGTGATGAGATCTCTGAGTTTTTCCTTGACCGAGTGTGTGTCAGTTATCTTCCAGCTGCAGTTGTTGACATCGTGGGGCGACCTCTACTACATCGGCCTTAATGGACTGGAGCTCTACGACCAGAATGAGCAGAAGATCCCTCTCAGTGACAACAGTATCCTTATGAACTCTCTCTCTCTCTCACACACACACACACACACACATACACAGAGTCAAGGGGCCACACACACATCACCCAACAAGATCAAGACACTTTACAGCTCAAATAAGAGTTTTCTTTAACAATCTGTCCCCAGACATCGCTGCGTTCCCGGACAGCGTGAATGTGTTGGATAACGTGTGCGGTGACGTCCGTACACCTGATAAACTGATAGATGGGGTCAATGACACACACGACGGGCAACACATGTGGCTCGCACCGGTGCTGCCTGGACTGGTGAGGACAAACTGTGTGTGTGTGTGTGTGTGTGTGACTGTAGTTTATCAGCTAAGCCCCGCCCCCTCCTGCTGTAGCATCGTGCTCATTAAGTGGCTAGAATTGATCTGATTGTTATGTGTCTGTTTTTCCAGGTGAACCGTGTCTATGTCATCTTTGACCAGCCAATGACGGTCTCCATGATTAAATTATGGAATTATTCCAAAACACCTCAGCGAGGAGTCAAAGAATTTGGGGTAAACACACACATACACACACACTTTTTCATACATTTGAAAGACTTTTCTGCTCAGCAAAACCAGAAATGTTGTGAAATATTATTAGAATTTAAAATAGCTGTTTTCCGTTTGAATCTATTGTAAAATGTATTTTATTCCTGTGAGTTCAAAGCTGGATTTTCAGCATCATTACTCCATTCTTCAGAAATCATTCTACTACACTGATTTGATACATTTCTGATTATTATTATCAATGTTGAAAACAGAATTCTTTGAATAGAAAGTTTAAAAGTTCAGCATTTATTTGAAATAGAAAACTTTTTGTCATTAGAAACGTCTTTAACTGTCATGTCTATTTAATGCGTCCTTGCTGAATAAAGGTATCTAAGAGCATGTGAAACATAATAATTCAGTGTTTTCCTCTCCTGTTTTTCTGCATCTGATGCGCATTAATTCAGTCGTGTGTGTGTGTGTTTGTGTGTTTAGCTCTTAGTTGATGATCTGTTAGTGTATAACGGGGTTTTAGAGTGTGTGAAGAACGTTTCGCGGGGAATCCTGCCAACCCTGGATCCTGTCGTCCCTTACCACACCATACTGTTCACAGACAACACGCAGATCACACACCGAGAGAAGAGCACAGTCATCAGGTACACACACCGCATCTAATGTTTCTGTGCTGCAACATTTGTTGTTGCTGAGGAAATGTTGGGTTTTCTATTGCATCAGACTGTTTTTAAAATTGCAGTAATTATACTCCCACAAAAATGCATTGAACACACAGCCACAGTTGAATGTGAGGACTCCGTGCCAAACCCAGACAAAACACACACACACACACACATCTGCTGATGACTGACTTGTTTGGCCTGATCGCTCTCTCTTACACCCTGGGCGTGATGTAAAACAGACCAGATGATGACATGAGAAACTCTGTGTGTGTGTGTGTGTGTGTTAGAAGAACTGTATGACACGCTGTGATCACTCTTATATTCATCCTTCTAGCCTACGGTTCACTTCCAGACTGCACTTTTGTCCCATGATGCATTTTGTGTTCATGTAAACAAGTGCTTGCGTCAGTGAAACTCATCGTCTGTCATTATAGCAACCACGTAGAGTACCAGGATGTGAAGTTGACCAATGAGAATCAGATCATTCACCAGCACAAGAAGAAACAGACAGCTGACCCAGGTGCTGACAATCATTACACACGCATTTAATTCAGCAATGCATGCACTGCTATTGTTTGATATAAAGTACATTTCATTTAATTTCAGCTCTGCGGCCTAAAACCTGCATGACTGACATACGAAGACACGGAAAGCAGCGATACTGAGAGTACGACGGCAGGGTGCAGGGTTTTTAAAAGCAGGTTATGTTTTTCTTTTCCCGTCTTGGAACGTTTGGAAAACTGTGTAACCTCACCACACACACACACACACACACACACACACACTTGAACTGTATGTTAAAGCTGTGTACATATAACATTTTTTGCTATGATGTTGTTGTATTATATATTGTACGTCTTTTTAAAGTAAGTGTCCTTTGACCATGTCATGTGATTTTTGATAAAGTCGATGCATACTTACATGCACACCGCATTACATGTTTCATGTCAGATCCACTTGTGATAATAAGAATTTGTAGTTTGTATATCCTGCAGTCATATTTGTAACATTTAAATTGTTTAATATATCATCAATAATAAGTATTTACATTGTTTCAAATCTACAGAGTTCATGCAAAAGCTTTTTAACACAAACAAATATGCAAATGTGCCCAGTTTACCTCCTATGAAAGCCACTGTTATTATTATTAAATATCCCCTATCTCTTTAATGTTTGCATCAGATTTGGAAAAGCGTAGCATTTTATCAGTGTCTCAGCAATGGATGCTCATCAGTGAATGGGTGCCGTCAGAATAAGAGTCCAAAACAGCTGATTAAAAACATCACAAGTAATCCACACTATTCCAGTCCATCAGTTAAAGGGTTACTTCACCCAAAAATTAAAATAAGCCCTTAAATGACTCACCATGAGGTCATCCTAGGTGCATATATGACTTTCTTCTTTCAGACGAAATCCAGTCAGAGTAATTTTAAAAATGGTCTTTGATCTTTCAATATGGATATATATATTTTTAATGCATGAGGTTTTTATTAAACTTCTCATAGACCAATGCAGTGCAGCATCCGCTGATTTGCATCCAACAGCTTGAAAGATCAAAGACCATTTTTGAAATAAATCTGACTGAATTTTTCTGAAAGAAGAAAGTCATATACACCTAGGATGACTTCAGGGTGAGTCATTTATGGATTAATTTTTCATTTTTGGTTGAACTAACCCTTTAATGTACTGTGTGTTTGTGAGAAACAACCATAATACTTGCTTTCTCCAATGAAAAAGCTATTTTATTATAATTTTATTAGCATGATTATGGATTTTGGTCTGATGAGATAAGAAAGTTAAAACATTTTAATGATGGATTTTGACAGCTTTTGACTTCTCCAGATGTTAATTATTGTGGATAATTGTGATGTTTTTATCAGCTGTTTGGACTCTCAATCTGACGGCACCCATTCACTGCAGTGCATTCGTCGTTGAGCAAGTGATGCAATGCTACATGCATTTCTCCAAATCTGATGAAGAAAAAAACTCATCTACATCTTGGATGGCCTGAGAGTGAACACATTTTCAGACAATTTTTGTTTTTGTAGATCTATTTCGTTTAAAGGGAAGAGTCCGTCTGATCAACATGTTAAATGTTCTCCTCATGGTTATCTAGTTTACTTGTTACTAAATGCCTTAAAAAAAAAAAATGTAATTTGAACTTGATCAAATCCACTGATTGAGTTCTTCCTCATAAGTTCTTGTTGTAACAGGTTCTCAACCTGGTACCTTGTAAACACTATTTTGTTTCCTGGTGAACTGTGCACTGTGTATTTCTGCTAATAGCTGTTGGTTTGTGTAATATGCATTGGATGTCAAGTTTTATGACTCCATGAAGCACGTCACAACAAAATCACATTTCAAAGCCTGAGAGATTTTAATGTAGAATCTGCAATACTTTCATTTAAATAAGGAATGACGTTAACAATCGATCTCATCCTCCAGCCTGACACGAGCACTTTTGGACAAACATTGATAAGGCCCTGCTCGGCCGGGGTGAGATATCACAGACAGATGTGTTTCGGTTCCCCTGATGCAGTTCTCTGGAGACTGTGTGCTCTTCAGATCTTTCCTGGAAATGTTCCGTCTTCCCTCTGAGTGTCCCATTTCTCAATCTGAGCGACACATGAAAATGTTGAGAGTAAATGACCTTCATGGTGCTAGCAGAGATCGGTGAGGAAGGAATATTTACCCAGGATAGAGGGCAGAGAGATTTGTAGACCCTCTTGTACCAGTCACATGGAGCGGTGTCCACACCTTTGGCATCCAGAGCTTTTTGGCAGCGATAAAAATCTAGATAAATTAAATAGATTCCATAGATTACTGTGTTTTAAGGACATGGTACCATGGTATTTCTAAAAAAACATACAAAATAAAAAATAAATAAAGAAGTACCGGTTTAATTTCATATTACTCTTAAAAAGAAAAGGGAAAAGGGAAATATTTCTAATGAAAATGACTGAAAAATGCACAAAATATCATTTTTTAAATTTCTTTCTTTATGCAATTTTTTGATGAAGGAAATTAATTTACTGTTTTACAATTTATATAAATTATTAATAAAATATCTCTTAAAAAGTTTCTTAAAGTCTCTTCACTCAACAAGGCTGCATTTATTTAATAAAAAATACAGTAAAATAATATGGTAAACAACACACACACACACACACACACACACACACACACACACACACACACACATATATATATATATATATATATATATATATATATATATATATATATATATATATATATATATATACGAATGTGTAAATATTTCTTAAATATAAACGTGTTTATTTATATAGACATATACTGTAAATATACACTTTACACACATATTATGTAAACAAACATTTATTTTGAAAGCGGTTAATCAAGATTAATCAATTTTAAAGCACTAAATAAAAATAGTCCTTATTTAAAAAATAAATCTTGCTGATCCCAAATTGTCAAGAAATAGTGTAGGCTTATGTTTCATACATTATTTTATTAATTAATCACAAACGTGGTTAGCATGTGAGCTTATTTCCACAACGGAATAAAAAAAAAAGTATTTGCGACTCAAAATTGCAAGAAAAATACTGAATTTTGTGAGGTTATCTAAGAATTGTGATGGAAAAATAAGATTTGCAATTACCGTCTTTACCGTGTTGAATAAATAAGTTTCCATAGTTAAGAAGAGCGCAGATCCAAAACATCGCGAGTTAGCCATGGCAACGGTAGACCGGGAATCGACAAAACGCTACATTTTTATGTTACTTTTTTTTTTTTAATTTGTTGTCAAAAATGTTTTTGAACAGCCAAAAAAAAAAAAAAACATTAAAATTACTGACATTAATTACTTTAAAAATGTCGAGTCCCCTGATCGTTAGTTACACTGATGGTTGCACCAGCACAGGCCATGACTTACAGTGGATTACACGCACTTGGATAACTTACTCTCTAAATATTTCCCCTCCTAAAAAGAACTCACCCACGTAGTTCTGCCAGCAGTTTCTGGTCTGGTTCTGGTTCGGGAAGCGCGCGTCGAAGGGCGCCGTGCGGTACTTCTCCAGTTTCTGCTGAATGTCTTCGGCCATGACTCTTAATTCAGATAAACTAAAATACATGCATCTGTCATAATTATATATATAATAGCCTATTCAGAAAAATGCACAGATATATCCACAACTCCACCTGAATTACTAGATCTTCATCATGGAAAAATAAATCAATAATAGTAATAAAACATTGGTCACGAGACTAATGCATTTTTATTAGCTCTATGACAGGACAGGAAATAGTCTTAGAAGGTATTATTATCCACATAAATATATATTTAATTAGAATTACACAAATGTGCATTTATAAAGGTAGTGTTTCATATATCATTCCGTTTAATTACTAGTTTTGCACCATTTTAAAAAAGATCATAGATGGTCGATGCCTTCCGCATCACATTGTTCAACACTTTCGCTTTTACAATGAGAATGAGAATCTTATTCCCACAGAGAATAACGCGCATTTTAAAGAGAAAGCGTTCAGTTGTCACACGTTATTGAGTGTTTTACCTGTGTTTTACCTGTCTGAGGCGGCTGGCTGTGCGAAGTGACTTTTGTTGAGGGACAGACAATCCTCGTTGGTTCACTTGCTGTGTGTGATGTTAAGTGCACTTGAGCGCTGGCGTGCAGTCCTTTACTCTCAGTATGGCGGACTCGGGTCACATTGAAACGAAACAACTGAGATGCGATCACAATGGGATGTGACTAGAACTCCAGGAAGGAGCACTCAAAAGCGCACATGCAAGGAAACACAGCGGATGAATTATTGAACTATGTATTTATTTTATGTGAGATCATGTAACATTGAGAAGAGCACGTCAGGTCATTTCCGTGCACAACAGCAGGTTAATGTTTAACTGGAGAGAATCTGCAAGTTTATTCTAAAGATCAATGCCTTCCCGTTTTGTTTAGTTACTAGGGGTTTTATTTTGGCATCTTGTTTGAGCTCGTTCTCAGAACAAAGTTATGAACGAACGTTCTTAAATAGAACGTTCAAACAAAAACGTTACAATTCTGGCGCCAATTATTGCTTGTTTCAGAAATCATAAAAAAATAAAATCTGGGGAAAAAATAGAAACTTTTCTATAAGTCTGAACATTCACCATTTGTTTGAATACAGTAGTCAAAATTTGAAGTGGATCAAAAAATTAATCAAATACGAGAACGCTTTTAGGTCTTAAAGGACAAATTTGATGATGAAATGTTGACTAGTGTTCATGGCATTAACTAACGGCATTATTATTATTATTATTTTTTTTACCGTACATTTCTGCTGTATGGACATCATCTTGACTGATTGGCTACTCCTAAATACAATGTAAAAACTTAAATTTCCTGTAAAGCTGCAACGATTGGTTTTGTGAAAAGCGCTATAAATAAACGTGAACAAAAAGATGCATGTGCTTAGAGTCCATAAATAGCTTCAATTATGACATACAAGGGTCTTTCTAGGAAGTCTGGTGCCTCTGGCTGGTGCTCTGGGCCTCTTACCTTTTATAAATAAAAATGGAAAGATTTTGTGGGCTTATGACCTTGTGGACGCTTTGAATCATTCCCAGTCAATGCCCCAGTGCTGTGATAAATGGAAAGTATTTTGGCATGCAGCTCAGATGGCATCAAATGACCAAACCAGAATGATGCCCACATTCATGCAATGATGGACTGTTTGTGAGTTACTGCAAGGCACATAATGCATGTCGTTATTATGATTACATGTCAACAGCATGGTGTTTTCTAGTGTTTACAGCTCCCCCGCCACGAGTTTGCCCTTCTCACTAGGAGATGCGTTTAACAGTCTGACATTGATGCTAATTAAACTGAATTAAACGTCTCCATAAACCCGTCAGTAGCTCATAAACGAACACCAGCGAACGCTCGCATAAATCAATAATTCACTTCCAATAGTTTTTGCATTTTCTTCGCACACTAATACGTATTTTCTTGCATTTGCTGTCTCTGTGGTCCAGTAAACCTTCATGAACCTACTGTGTACAGTGCGCGTGCATGTGACAGTGACAGGAATTGCGCGGTACACGAACGTCACGTGACTCGTTAAAAACATGCACGCTATGTACACATCAGCTTTACTGACGTCACTTAAAACAAGTAGCAGAAATTAAAAACAGAAATTTCACACGTTTCAATGTGGTAATTTTGTTGTATTGTATTTAATATTAAAATATTACTATATAAAACTGTATTATAATACCGTTTTTAAAATTTTCCTAATTTGCTTTTAATGGTATTTAGTGCATATTTTAATAATAGCGTATTGAATAATATAGCAGAAAGGGGAAGGGAATAAAACTACTATGCTGAAAACTTATTAAGTAGGTATGACCTAATACATATTCATGAGATAAGTGTGATGTCTTGAATAAACATGAAATAAGAAGATAAAAAGACATAAACTGCATTAAGGATTCAAAAAGCAATAGCACTGAATGCATTCTACAGTATTTATTACACAGTATAACAATTCAATCATTTAGAGTTTTCTCAAATAAAGACAGAAAATGGCACAAGCTAAATTTCCGACCTGTTCTACAGGTTTACAAAACCATCTAAACCAGTTAAAAATAATAAACCTCTGGCTATAACTACAGTGCATCAAAGTAAGCTGATTTATTTTAAACATGTTCATCTCCTACACCTGTCACTGAATCCAGTGTTTCATTTGGCTTCTTCAGATGCAGAGTCATGTTGTTTTGGTGCAGCTGATCGTCCTGATCTACAGAGGATGCACAGAAAACTGAAGATGACACAAAGCTACAGTAAACTAAAGGTACAGTTCTGCTAATTGGTTCGAACATCCACAGCCCCACTTTAAAGGAAACCCACATTTTGTAGATATGATTAAAAGCCACAGTATATTACTCACAACAATGATTTTAGGTCCCTGTTTAAGGCACTTAATGTACAGCACTAAGTGATAATAGTCCTCCCTGCTATCAAAACATCACAGTGAATGACGTGAAGGTGCATCTTTAACAACAGCAGCATGAAACAGCAGAACACTTACAATCACTTTGTTTTGACTCACCCAAACTCTTCAAGCAATGAATTTAAAGAGACACAGCGTCTCCATCCCAACAAACAAAGCCCTGAGACTCTGCGCCGCAAATATACAATATGCATTAGTTTTTAGGTTTTGTTGCTGTAAAATGCAGTTAAATTTTTAGTATTTTTGGCTTCACTCGACTACAGCAGAATCCAGTGAAAACCGCACAATGATACAAACACGAATCTCATGAAACTCATGTCCACGTCTATTTCATACCAAAATCCAATGGAAAAAAAAGAATAAATTAGATTTTGCAAAAGAAAATTAAGACCATTTTTAGGATTATTAAATTTTTAGATCGTGGCATTACTTTTATGACATTTAAAGGAATAGTTCACCTAAAAAAAAAAAAATTTAATTAGCTGAAAACATACTCCTCTTTAGTCTATCAAAGATATAGATTCAACAAATTTGAAAAAACAAACTCATCTACATCTTGAATATCCTAAGGGTGAGCACATTTTCATCAAATGTTCATTTTTGGGTAAACTACTCATTTATTTATTTATTTTTGTCATGACCCATACTGTTCTCCACGAGATTCACCTTTATATGAAATCCCTGATCATTATAAATATATATGTAGTCCCTGATAGTCCCTGGCCTTTTGTAAAAATCATCTGAAATGATTTACAGTAGTTTATGATTGTCATAAATTAATGCAGCAAGTGTATAACTTCTAAATGAAGTTGATATGATTTGGTTTGGTTTCCGATAAAGACATTTTAGGTTTTATGACATCGTTCTCAAGCAGCTTTAACTAGATCAAATTAACAGATACACGTGGATGATTTGGATTTCAAATTCTACACACAGCCACTGTTTCTTTTTTGTGGCCTATATGACCTTAGGGTTGAAAATGAGTGTTTGAATATAAACTGTGTTTCAGAGAAGTTTATCGCTGAAGCGCAGCCTGTGGAACTCCTGCTTCACTTCATCTTCAGAGATGTATTCATCAGCGGACACTCTAAGAGCAATGCTCTCCGACACGTCATCCTTGATCTTGTGCTTGGTCAGAATGACCGTCTCCGTCTCGTCTGGTCCTACATGCCGCCGTCCATCTGGTCCCGTCAGAACGAGGTAACAGGCATGACGTCCTCGCTCCAACAGCATCGCTACACAAATACAGAAAGATGATTCTTTTCTTTTACAAACCTATATGCCTTAAAGCATCAGTAGCAAAAACAGTGTGCAATAAAGAGAGAAAATGATCATGATCAACAATTATCAATGCAACAAAACATTTGGGAAAAGGAGATACCCTTAAAAGAGATGATGTTCTGTAAAGGATGTCTTTTTTCAAGCAGGAGTTGGGAATTTCGAGGATGCAGCAGGAATGATGAATGCATCTCATTCTGAGTATCGTCAAAAACACACACAAACACACACACACACATCAGTGGTCTATTTCTGCAGGTGTGTGTTTGTGTGAATATGTCGTGGTTCTTACGGTCTGGTTGCCTTGACTCTGTCCCCAGAGCATGAACACTGAGTAAGTGTTCAGTGTGAGGACAGACGCGGGACGAGGATTCGGAGTCCAGAACAACAGATTCATCTGCCACAGGACGACTCCAGAGCTTCCACTGAGAACCAAGACCTAAAACACACCACATATATACATTTAATCTAATCTATATCAATAATATATACATGCACTAAACACCTGGGGTCAGTGTTTTTTTTTTTTTTTCACATATTATTGCATAATCAAATTTTTTTTACATATGATTTTTAAAACATGTTTTAAAAAAAAGTTTAATTTTTTTTACAATTAAAATAACCATTTTCTATTTGAATATCATTTCAAATATATTTTATTTCTGTGATGTGCAGCTGTATTTTCAGCATCATTACTCTTCAGAAATCATTCTGATATGCTTCTCAAGAAACATTTCTGATTATCATTACTTTGTGTTGTGTTGTGCTGCTTCATAGTTTTGTGGAAACATTTTATTTTTCAGGATTCTTTGATGAACACAAAGTTCAAAAGAACGGCATTTAATCGAAAAATAAATCTTTTAAAAGTTTTTACTGCCACTTTTGATCTATTGAATGCATTCTTGCTGAATAAAAGTATTACTATAAATTATGATTATTTTTAATCTTACTGACCCTATACTTTTGAACGGTATGGTTATTACATATGATTAAAACTTGCAAAAAACAAAAAAAGAATTGTATACTCATGCAAACACACACACGACTATATATAACACCTCAAATTATTATCAGTAATCCTCAATGCTCACTTACTCTTTTGGTTTTATTGCCGATGTCTTCCTCGATCATGATGTCTGGAATTCCATCTTTGTCGAATTGCCCAAATGTTGGCACACTAGACAAACACACAGGAATAAATCAGTTTAACACGCACAGATACCATCACAGGTTTGGATCAGTGTGTTTAATGGCACCTGAGCAGAGCGCTGGTGTTGGTGCTCCATGTGATCTTCAGTTTGTCTGTGTTCAGCAGAGACACGCTGGACTCCGTCTGGACCAGCAGCGATGGAGAACTACTGCCAGGAACAACCATCACACGCTTCAGAGAATCAAACCTAGAACACACAGAACATCATGAGAATGGAAATCCAAGAAAGGACGTGGGTAAGGTTTAATCCCCGATGTGTGTTACTGATAGAGGGAGATCAATCCAGTGTGTGTGTCCGATTTTTCCTCCCAGCTTTTCTCATCCTTCAGTGCAGACTCCAGTTTGGCTAGAGATGCCAGACGTCGCAGACTGACGGCGTAGAGCCCAGATTCTGTGGAGAGGGAGAAACACTAGAGGTCAGGGACATACAGAAGAACAGTTTTTAGCTGTAATCCTCTACTCACTTGAGAGTAACAGCAGGTATGAAGCACCACTGGCTGTTTTGAACTGCTGGTGACCAAACACCCCGTTCCCATCAACATCCACTGAGCCGATCTGTTCCCCGGACTCCCCTGAGAAAAACACCAGCTGAAAGAGTGCACAGAGCACAATGAACACTATCACACAGTCCTCAGCACAGGTGTTATTAAGTGTATGTGTGTGTGTGTGTGTCGTACTGGTATGGATGTGAATGATGGCGCTTCAGGATTATATGAAAGTATGGCAAAGTCCTCTGCTTTATCACCATTCAGATCCGGAAAACTGATGAGTGGGAGATTTCCATTCAGAACAGTGGAACGCGAGCGCTGCCACCTGACCTCACCTGGAGCATCAAAATATTTCCAAATTCACTTTTCTGATTTGGACAAAAAGCACTGTGACAAAACCATATTTATAAAGCGGATAGTTCCGCTCCTTGATTCTGATTGGCTGAGCTGAGTTCAAAGCTGTTTCTGATTACATCACAAACAACACACACCTTTGTTTACTTCTGTGTGTTGCTCGGCAACCACTTGGAACCTCACCTGTTTCTGAAGAACTACATTGTTTGGTTGAAGAATATGTTTTTTGTTAATATAATTACAGTTTATTTGCTATGTTTCATTCTGTGAAACCTTACTACATATATAGAATAACCGTTTTATAAAAGTAATAAGCCTTGTGAAGCCATGGTTTACAGTGAATTTATAACAGCTAAGGGGCAGAGATGCATTATTTTGATCAAAAGTGACGGTAAATACATTTATAATATTACAAAAGATTTCTCTAACACTGAAAAATAAGGTTTCATTTGTTTACAATAGTTAACATGAACAATGCTTATACAGCGTTTATTAATCTTAGCTAATGTTGATCTCAATATTTAATAGTTAGCATTGTAAAATAACAAATGTTACCATTACCAAGTAACATCAACGAAGGTTAATAAATGCTGTAAAAATAGTTTGGTTATTGTTAATGGATGCATTAACTTAATGTTAACAAATGAGACCCTGTTGCAATGTTACAAATCTTTTTGTTATAAATAAATTCTGCTCTTTTGAACTTTCTGTTCATCAAAGAATCAAGGTTTGTCTCGGTTAACCTCAAAAATATAAAAAAAATAAATGTTTTCTCATATTAGAATGATTTCTGAAGACTGGAGTAATGATACTGAAAATTCAGCTTTGCATCACAGAAATAAATTACATTTTCATTCAAACACATTTGCAAAGAAAACACTTATTTTCAATTATTAAAAAAATGTTTTTTTTTTCAGTTCCTCTATTTTTAATCAAATAAATGCAGTTTTGATAAGCATTAGACACTTCTTTCAAAAACATTAAAAAACCTTAACAGTAATCATTTGAACAATCCTGTTTCAGATACACAGTACTGTTTTCTTAGTGATGTTCTCGTGTGTGTAATTAAATCCTGTACCTGTCTTTTTATCGATAGCTGTGAGATTGTCCGCGTGAGCCACCAGACAGCCTGTTCTTTGAAGTCCAAGCCCCTTTACACCACACTCCAGCCAATCCAATTCGGCATCTAGAGGTCGTTCCCAAAGTGTCTTCCCATCGGTGCCATCAACAGCCGTTAAAACCAGACACGGGATTGATAAATCTGCAAAAGAAACATTATTTCAGGCAGCATAACACACAATACAGCAGTAGCCTGTTGACTTGAATATTCTCACTTCAGAAGGTTTGAAGAACAAATGCATGAGAACTTATATAAACTTATTTTAATATGCTTTCGAGGTATTTAAAAAAAAATTATGACTTACATTTTTTTATTGAGTAACAGATTTGTCTTTATCTCTAGAAACAAGAGTAAGCGGGTTTGTGCATGTGTGTTTTTGGGCTTACTTTGACTCAGACATGTGTTACGGCTGGCTTCAGCATCCTTGTAGATGAAGAACACATCCAAGGCTTTGTCTTCATTGGCGTCCTCAACAGCCAGGAAATCATACGTGGCTATAGGAGAGAAACACATTCAGCTTCCAGTCAGGAATGCATGAACGCTTCTACTGAGTTTTTCAGGAGGCTCACCTGCGTCAGGTAGCGTGTGGTTCCAGGTGGACAGGTACTGCGGCCGTACGGGACAGGGAAGGATGAATGAAAAGGCAAAAACAACCACCAGGCACAGGAAGAGAGAGAGGAGGAATGCAGCTGTGCGCCAGCCCAACAGTTTTGACATGCCAAGCTTCTCTTTGCAGCTTTTCTCCTTAGACACGCCCCCTTCTGCCACTTCCCCCTTCAGAGGCTCCGCCTCTAAACCTCGCTCTGATGCGTCTGCCATCTCAGACCGGCTCCACACCACTGCAAGACACAAGAACAGACATATGAGATGTAAAAGATATTTATATTCTGAGGACAATTCAAGAGACTAGCACAGTTAGAAAATCTGAATATTTGGGTGAATGTTGTATGCCAGGGTACTTTTTAATAATTTGACCCTATAAAGCTACTGTATCACATTTGTTAAATACATTTCTTAGGCAGCTAAATCTAAATGATCAACATGATCATACTTTTTTAAAGGCTTTTTAATCTAGCTGTACAAACGTCTATCTCCGGCTCGTTTCGCAGACTGGATGGACTGAAGCTACTAAGGTTTACTTGATTATCCAAACATAATTTTTCAAATATAATCATCATGCTTTTGAGGAACGTGTAGTTCGTCTCTGAGTTATTTATTCATTTGAATGTGTTTTAAAATGTAATTTATTTCTGTGATGTGCAGCTGTATTTTCAGCATCATTACTCCAGTCTTTATTGTCACATGATCTTCAGAAGTCATGATAATACACTGATTTATTATCAATTCAATAATTTATCATCAGTTTTGCTGCTTAATATTTTTTTGGAACCTATGACACTTTCACAGGATTCTTTGATGAATAAAAATTTAAAAAGAACAGCGTTTTTTCAAAACATAAATCTTTTGTAACAATATAAACCTACCGATTAAAAGTTTGCTATCTGTCTTTTTTCCCCTTCTTTTTTGTTGTTGATAAAAAAATTATAATAATGCTTTTATTCAGTAAGAATGTTAAATTGATAAAAAGTGATGAAGATTTACATTGCTAAAAATTATATTTTAAATAAATGCTGTATTCCTCAAATGATTCCTATATATATATATATATATATATATATATATATATATATATATATATATATATTCAGCAGCACAACTGTTTCCATTATTGATTATAAATCATCCCATTAGAATGATTTCTGAAGATCATGTGACTGAAAGTACAGCTGCACATCACAGAAATAAATTTGATTTTAAAATATATTAAAATAGAAAACCATTATTTTAAATTGCAATACTATTTCACCATTACACTGTATATTTGCTCAAATAAATGCAGTTTTGATGAACAGAAGAGGCTTCTTTAAAACACATCTAAGTAACGTTAATCCCAAATGTTGGACCAGCAGTGTGAATACACACTTCATCATCATCACTCAAGGAAACAACGGAATTAATAATTAATCATTAACTCAACTAATCCTGCTGCTTTCCCTCCAGACAGAAGCTGCTGTCAAACGCGCTTTATATTGCACAGAAACAGTCTAAAACAACACCATCTAATGCATCTGACAAATATAAACAAGTGGTATATGTATATAATGATTTTATATACATAATGATACATCTTACTAAATAACAATAACTCTTTAGCTACTGTAAATACAACTTATGTCCGTAACAACAGAAACAGTGTTCAAGATCGTTTTGTTTTGATATGTTTATCTTAAATAGAAGTTAAAATAACCTCAGTTAGTGGATCTCTTCAACTTTTAATTAGCATGCGTCACTTGTTGACCAAACAGAAACCTAATAAATGAACTAAACGGCGATGGTTTTGATAAAACATATTACTGTATGATCAAAACAAACCTGGTGAAAGACAGATCCTCCTGCGCTGCTGGGTGCGTGGGCGACACTTCCGCGTATGGCAGCACAACTGGGCCAAAACTAAAAAAATAATAAAAAAAAGATGATTGATGTCGTGTGAAATTACCTACTGCACTGGGAAATTATTGAGAAAGCTCGTTGAGGAAGAGTTTTACTAATTTTACACATTACGCAAAAATTTAATTACTTATTTTGGTCTAAAAATAAAAACTATTAAAATACATTTGAAAAATTAAATACTTAAAAGATCAGTTTAAATTATTTGTTGTAAATGCTAAATTAAATATTATTGATGTTACTTTATATTTGTATGTTATTGGTTTTGTTATTCATTTAATTAGAAGACTATTATTATTATTTAATCAATGTAATTTAAACCATTTATAAAACATAAATTATATATATATATATATATATATATATATATATATATATATATATATATATATATATATATATATATATATATATATACACAGTACAGACCAAGAGTTTGGAAACATTACTATTTTTATGTTTTTGAAAGAAGTTTCTTCTGCTCATCAAGCCTGCATTTATTTGATCAAAAATACAGAAAAAACACAAATATTGTGAAATATTATTACAAATTGCAACTTAAAATAATAGTTTTCTATTTGAATATATAAAAAATATATTTATTCCTGTGATGCAAAGCTGAATTTTGGTCTGTACTGTATATATATATATATATATATATATATATATACATTTTGCTTTATTGAAAATCGTATAGGTACAATACAATGTTCCATTTCTTTCTTTTAAAATATAAAAACAGTTTTTTTAAATGAAAATTTTCATTTGTGAAAATAGAATTTAGCAATTAAAAGTATTATATTATAGAAACCTGATTGCACTTATCTTTATATTCCTTCACAAGACCCAATAGTAAATCTAAAAAACAATGCAAATTGGTCATCAATATTCTTGGCAATAAAGTCACATACAGTTTGCCAAAATGGTCTCTCAAAGGGGCAGCAGAATTATCAAATTATATGATAATGTTTAGTAAATATAATTTAAACTTGGATAAATTTCAAATTGTTTGTCATAAAAATAAAAGAAAACAACAACAATAAAAAATCTTGGAAAAATGTTGTGGGGTTTTAAACCGGAATATGACTTTTTGTTAAACGAAACAGAGCATTATTTTCATACATGTCCTCTGTTGAGGACACCAGGACAAAATTTATGTTATTTAGGCATTTTGGGGAAACATAACAAGAAATTATATATCAATATTCATATGAAATGTGAATTTTTCTGATGCCAAGTTATTGCTTCCATTATTAAATTTTTTTTTCATTATGATTTGCCCCAAGAACAAATTAATATGCAAAGTACATGTATAGATACATTGTATAGAATGGGAATACTAATTTATGAATACTTTACCCATATGCTGCATAAAGTAAAATAGTATTTCACAACATAGTTGAGAATCGTCTTTGCACAAAGTTTTGCAAAAAATTGCCTGAAACCTAAAACGTTGTTTTTGCCGATACTGCGATGCTTTTTTATGTCTATTTATGTTATAGACTATAACTTAGTCCTGTCGTCCTCTAAAAAGGACAAAATAATAAGATGAATAAAATGGATTTTAAAAAAATATGATAAAAACTATAATGTAATAATGACATTTAAAAAAATCGTGTTCAGGAGGGAAAAACGCACTGTCTCTTTAAGAGTGCGTATCGCGCTCTGATTGGTCGCTCGCCCGTTTTTGCGTTTGAGTAGAGAGAGCGACGGCGGCGACAGACAGCACAGCGAAGCGGTCTGCAGATTGTTTAAACTTTCATTTTTAGGGTAAAATTACCATCACCTTTGTGAGGCGACCGAGTTAATCGTCTCAGGATGTCGGCCCAGGCTCAGATGAGAGCTTTGCTGGATCAGCTGATGGGAACGTCGAGGGATGGTGAGTGTTAGCCGCGTGCTAACGGCTCTGAGACGATTTCTGAAGGCCGCGCGCTCAGATTAACCCAGGCCAGAACATAATAACCCAGTCAAACAGTAAAATCGATGTTTTAAGATATAAATCAGAGTTTTAGGATTAGCTAAATGCAGCAGTATTTCCTCTTGAAACGCTTCAGTTTAAATGTTTGTGTCCATGAAGGGGAGTGATGACGTCACGGTTCCGTATGCTATGCTAATGGAGGACGTTTTATTAGAAATGACGCTTTAGTTTATTCATTTGTTATACTCCGATACATTATTATTATTAAAAAGTTTAGAAAATAGTCTTGTTTTTATAACTATTAACAGTTCATTTAGATTTAGTCTTAAGTATTAAGAATAAGTAATATATAGGCACCAGTTTATGTAACTTAATTGGAAATCTTATTAAAAGTAGTAATGTTGGTATTATTATTAAAGTTATTGATAGACCAATATAATGTCAAGGCCAATTAATTATCTGATGTCTTACAATGTTGACAGCATTGTCAGTCTATTCTATTGTTTTATATATATATATATATATATATATATGTATGTGTATATATAAATGTATGTGTGTATATATATATGTATGTATATGTATGTGTGTATGTATATAAAATCAAAAAATGTGTGTATGAGTTGTTTGTGTGTATATGAAATATATAAAACAGCATAGGTTTTTGTGTGAATGTGTGTGTGTTTATGTGTATATAAATGTATATATAATATTTAAATTTAGCATCTTTGGTCACCTCTCAAGTTGGATTTCATATAATTACAAAATAATTTATCCAAAAATGGATTCAAGCATTAAATCTGAAGGAGCAGTGCCAAGAGGAAATATTACGTTTAGATTATGTGATATGATTTTGATCAGCTCAAGAGAATTTAGCTTAAGATGAGTAAACAACAGAAGGTCTTCTGAGTTTGTTAAATTGAGTTTTACTGGCTGTAAGAAATCTCACCCTCCGTGTGAATGAAGCGACTGTCTGTGTGAATGCTGAGATGAATTCATATGCTTCCCGTACATTTGTTTCATACAGACTGAACAATTGTGGCCCCTTTATTCTATTCATTAAGGTTCAGTGTATGTTTGCCAGCCTACATCTGCAAGGGAGTTGCAGAAAAGCCTCATGTTCATCGAGCCGTGAGTCACCAATGCTTTTTAAAGCTGTTATCAATATGAAAACCAATACTGTTTGCTTTCCAGCAGTAACTGTGTCACACATCACGCTAGTTGGTAACGTAAGAGTGAGCAGAGAGGACACGAAGCGTCTGCCCAGCGGCTTTCCTCAAATCTCACTTAAAAGAAAGATAGAAAATAAGATAAAGGAAAGAAAACTCAAATTCCTCCGCCGACGTCTTCACTTTTATTCTTCTGTATCATTCCCAACTTCCTCATTACAGGTTTGGCCAAGAAAAGCTTTTCCCTTTAATCATTTAGAGGCTGGGACCGCAGGAGGGGTTCTGAATGGGAGAGACCTCGCAGTGTGTATCAATTAACCTTTCACTTTAGTTCTCAATGTCTTATTTCAACTTGGTCAACTGTGGTTTAACATGCACATTAGATTATGCAGCATTTCTGTATGCACTCATGAGGGATAGTGCTATTACTGACTCTCTGCAACATGACATCCCTCTCTGATCTGCTATCCCAGACGCCTTTGCACTCAATTGGAAGTTATAAAAGTGTAGATGCATCATACAAACTAGGGCTGGGTGATATTAAACCTATTTGATGTGGTTTTCTGGCTTTATACTGTTTAGAAACATCTTGTATAATAATGCACTGACTTAAATGCTTCATTTGGAATAAACTTTCCAAATGTAATGTGTCTGATTTGATCTTTTTTTTTTTTTTGGTAGATATGGCATTGAATAGGGCAAGTTTGATTCCTTTACAAATTATTCATACTCCTGTGGCTTTTTTCATGTGTTAATTGAATAAAATGCCATGCATTTTGTTTTACTATGGGTGCATATAAATTATATCTTTGTAAACTTTTTTTATGCATTAAGATATAATTTGTTTAGCTCTATCACCCAGTCCTAAAGTTAACCGTAGAAAACATCAGTCTATTTATATGGTGGCTGTATGGAATAAATAACTAATAAAAACTCTTGGTTTGGTCCAAGATCACATGCTACCACTTTATTTTTAGACCTTTCTATTTAGGAGCCAGTTAAAGAAACCCGGCCTTGGGTCAGTGGAAGTTAAATATCTCCATGAAAGGAAATCTTGTACTTTCCTGTCTAGCGCAGATTATATCTGACGCTGTCAAACACAAGTTATGTCAGATCTCATGATTTCAGGCAGGGCTATGACCCTTGGCCACAAAGTTAGCAGTATGTAGCGGACGCTGTGTGTGTGTGAGACACGTGCGAGAGTGTGTGTGGTCTCATTGAATGTGTATTCTGTGCTGTGTCCTTACAGGAGATGAGACGAGACAGAGGGTTAAATTCACAGACGAGCGCGTCTGCAAATCGCACCTGCTCAACTGCTGCCCGCATGACATCCTCTCTGGAACGGTGAGGGAAAACATTACAACAGTCAACGTTTCATATCTGTGCAGCGTATTGATGAAGTCTTCGTCTCTTCCCTGTGTTTGTAGCGCATGGACCTCGGCGAATGCTCTAAGATACATGACCTGGCGCTGAGAGCAGACTACGAGATCGCGTCTAAAGAGAGAGACCTGTTCTTCGAACTAGATGTGAGTCGAGCTGGTGTTTTCAGTGAATGCTTTTTAAATTCTGATGCTGAATCTGTGTCGTGTTGTGCAGGCGGTGGATCACCTGGAGTCGTTTATTGCCGACTGTGACCGCAGGACTGAGTTGGCCAAGAAGCGTCTGGCTGAGACACAGGAAGAGATCAGCGCCGAGGTGGCCGCAAAGGTATGACGTGTTTATATAGCCCTGGGTGTGATAATGTCAACCAGAAATCCACTGATATCCATGAATGGGACTTGAATTATTTATATATCAGAGCAACAAGAAATGAAATAGAATATTGTGGAGTCAGATGAGTCTCAATCTAGTCAGTGTTTCTAGTGGCCTGGCGACATTGGAACTTAACTATTTTAAAAATGATTTAAATTGAGGTGGAGTGAGTGTATACTGTGTATATTTCCTTAGGAAAGCTTCTAATGATAGGACACAAGATAATCAAGATAAAACAAGCGTGCAGCATTGCATTTCACAATAATGCTCTTGTTTTGTCGTCTTATAAATACTGCACACATCTTACAACAGTGTGCTTTGCTCTTCCCTAGATGTTTTGTAGTTGTCATTGAAATACAGTATTTTTTTTGTGTTATATTAGTATCAAGACATAAGGCGAAATGTTTTCTTTGCAACTAGATGGAATACATATAATATAGTTTTAGTTAACTGTAATAAACCTAGTGGAAGTTAACAAAAAAAAAAACAATCATATCTCCATGTTTTTATGATTTTTGGCATAATCGAGCAGCCCTTCCTTTACTTTGGTTTTTCAAGTTAGTTCATGAATAATCTGATCTTTTGTGTCTAAATAAATAGAGAAAATTGAATAAGATGAGGTGTATTCAACTCTCTATATTATCTAAAGAGCTCATGCAGTTGTGCAATCTGCATCTCATTTGCATTTTGTTTTGTTTGGCAGGCAGAAAAGGTTCATGAGTTGAACGAGGAGATCGGAAAGCTGCTGGCGAAGGCTGAACAGCTCGGCGCTGAGGGAAATGTGGATGAAGCCCAGACAGTTCTTCAGGAGGTTGAGAGAGTCCGAGCTAAGAAGAAGGATGCTGAGGTTAATCAACATACATTATCACCGCTATAATCTCTATCTTACTGTAGTGGGAGTTTATAGTGCTTTCTGGATGTCTGTCTTCTCCTTGTAGCTTCATTTGCTCTGGTTTATTCACAGGAAGAGTACAGGAACTCAATGCCCGCCTCCAGTTTCCAGCAGCAGAAGTTGCGCGTCTGTGAGGTTTGCTCCGCTTACCTAGGTCTTCATGACAATGACCGGCGTCTCGCTGACCACTTTGGTGGCAAACTGCACCTGGGCTTCATTCAGATCAGAGAGAAGCTGGAACAGCTGAAGGTATCGTGTCGAACCGACTCTGAGGGATACGGAGGGGATCAGTGGTCTCGAATAGTAAATGACATTGCAACATTTAATCTCCACAGAAAACGGTGCAGGACAAACAGGAGAGGAGAAACCAGGAGCGACTGAAGCGGAGGGAAGAGCGGGAGAGAGAGGAGAAAATGAAAAAGCAGTGAGAATATATTTTCATAAGATCTTTGTGCATTTCTAGGATTGCTAATTTTTGTGTATTATTCTGTAGAATCTAAAATGATCTTGTGAGGTTTGCCAGTGCATTTATGTGTGTTTGTGTGTATGCTAAAATATATTTATATGTTAAAATCATTATTTTTGAAAACATATTCATGTGACCATTTATAAGATTCCTAATTTTTGCGAAATGTAGAGGTTATCTTTGTCTGGTTTGCTAGTTCTTTATTTATTATTTCTATGATATATTTAAATGTGCATGTACTTCCTCTAGTCCTTTGTACCCTTTTATAAGTGAATTTAAAATATAAGGAAATCCACCGTTAAAAATACTTTTTTTTTTTTTTGGTATAAATTCTGTATTTTCATGCGACCTTCATGCATTTCTAAGACACTTGATTTTTGTGAAATATCTTGTAGAATCTGAAGTTTTATTTGTATGATGTATTATTACATTTGTTAGTTGAAACTTAAAGTTCAGAGAAACTGTTAAAAAGGCAAGTTTGTTTTTAAAGGATTGAATACATGCAAGATTAATTAGTTGAATTAATATTGACCAAAATAATTATTCCTTTGGTTTTCCTTGTAGGACAAAGTCACGTAGCAGAGAACGCAAGAGGTCAGTTGTTCATTCTCTTGTACATTCAGCATTTATTTTCATGTCAGCTTGATAACAAACATGCAAATCAATGTCTGGTTAATTCATAATGTTGCAACAAGAATATTTCTGTAATCTCATGCATGTACCAGTTGTTCATGTCTGTTTTTCTTCTTCCTCGTGTTTCTAGATCACGTTCTCGTGACCACGATCGAGAGCGCAGACGCCGTCGTTCCCACTCTGCATCGCGAGAGAAGCGTCGTTCCCGCTCTGCATCGAGGGAGAAACGTCGTTCCAGCTCTCGCTCCAAAGAGCGCGACAGACGCCGACGACACCGATCCAGATCCCGATCCCGCTCGCGGCACAGCCGAGAACACTCACACAAGTAATAACAATTAATACTCTCTCGCTCTAATCAAGCTTTGAAAAGCCTGACTTGTGGTTTTAAATGAATTATGCTTTTCACCATAAAAAAAACAAACCCTCCATGATCTCGTAGTAACAGAGGATTGATGTATGTGTGTGTGTTAGATCTTCTCGGGACCGTGATCGTGAGAGGGACAGCAAGCGCAGTTCCTCCGAGCGGAGATCAGACGGGATGAATGGGAGGACGGAGTCTCGCCGTCATGATGACAGAGAGGCTGGAGAGATCTGAATCATCTCACACTACCATAACACACACACATACAGCACACAGCGCGCTCTCATACATATACACTTTTTTTTATTTATCATGTTTGCTTGGTCCGTAGTAAACTGCCCACGCCGTTTCATTACAGTCTTTAATATCTCAGTCCTGTCGGATTCA
The DNA here is from genome assembly GCF_023724105.1 of Carassius gibelio. Lineage (NCBI taxonomy): Eukaryota > Metazoa > Chordata > Actinopteri > Cypriniformes > Cyprinidae > Carassius > Carassius gibelio. The sequence goes on along the minus strand of NC_068394.1, from coordinate 1,962,382 downwards.
CTGTCAAATGTTGAAATGACAATATTTTGTGTGTGTGTGGAGTTAAGGGTATTCTTTTTTTTTTTTCTTCTTCTATCAGATGTATGCCACTTATTTTTTTTGCCTCTCTATAATGTCTGTTGTTTTGGGGGATTTGGATTTGTCCTGAGTGGATTTGTGCATGTTCTGAGGTCAGTTTAAATCCCCTTTTCTTTAAATAGAGCTGCAGTACTCCTCCTAGAGACTGACTCTTTGTATCTGTAGCAGAGGCGTAGGAGTTTAACAATCTAAACTGAATCCGTCATGGCATATTCTTTGATTTACTCTGTACATGATCTTTTATAAGGCTGTTTTGATTTCATGTTGCCCTTATTAAAGTGCATTAAATGGTTTTATGACTTTTAAATGGTGTTTGTCGTTAATGAAGGGACTTGTACATCCTCAGGTTATTAGTTGGATAAGTCACTTTTTGTTAAATAATTACTGGTAAGATGAATGTATTGAAAATATTTTAGCCATAGTTACAATGTTTTGATTTTGTTTCTTTCTTGCTGCAATTAATTGAATGTGAAATACACATTATTAATACATTTAATTTTTACATTTTCAAGTTAGATTCCATTTTATGTACGATTACAGTTGATCAAAGATTCATGTGAAGGATCCATATCACTACTGTTTTTTTATAATCAAAATCATTATTGTATATTAAAATTAACTTGTTATAAAATATAAACCGGTAGAAAAAATATTATTAATAATAGTAGTATATGTAACATTTTTATCAAATCTTTTCTTGATTTTAATTGCATCTTTTGTCCTCATTTGTAAATCGGTTTAAGCGTCTGCAACATTTCTGTACGTCTCCGACAGATTGCGTCATTACGCTGGCGACGAGCTGTAAGATCGTCACATCCGGCAACGTCACCGTGACGGACCAGTCAAAACAACCGAAACATGATGCTAGCGTCTCACGCCCGCGAGTGAAATGTCGTGTTTTTAGCGATCGCCGATGAAAACGTCAGAGATTTGTCACCCTAATGTCATGTTCGTGTCGGAGTATGAGTCTGACAGCGTTTTATTCGGAATAAGGGATCGAAAAGCGATCATAAACGCTCCAGCGTCGCGACCGGTTTGCTAACGACAGTCGTCAGTTCAGCAGAAACCCGGTACGCGTGAAATTAAACATATCTTTCTTCTTAATTATGGAATGTAAAGTCAAATAGGCAGCATTAAGTTGACCAATACGCCTGTAAGTTAGTCGTACAGATGTGTCAGTCACGTGTCATTCCACAGAGTCTCTCTTCTAATCACAATGTGTTTCAAATGAATCATTACTTTGACTCGACTCTAATGATTCAGTCTCGGTTTTGCTTTGAGTTGTATGTTCACTACTTAGTTGGAGGCGATTGAATCATCTGCAACAGCTGTCAATGCCTGATCAGAGTCCAGATGTGTGTGTTCTGTAGGCTATAGATGTGTATTATTGCATGCAGATTGATGTGTGTGTGTTTGGTGTGTCCCTGCAGTGTGAGAGGTTTGCAGTGTATCTGTGTCCCTGGGACGGGACGGTGTTCACCGAAGACACGGGGAACAGGATCGGGAAGCAGGGGGAAGCGGCCACCGCAGAGCCCGTGGAGAAGATGGCGAGCAGCCCGGAGAAAAGCTCCTCTGCACAGGAGCTGAAGGAGCAAGGCAACCGTCTGTTCCTCAGCCGCAAATACCAGGAGGCTGCCACCTGCTACAGCAAAGCCATTGTGAGTGGAGCACGAGAGGGCCGTTTACAGGAGAGAAAACCATCATACTGACAACATACCGTTCAGATTTATATGTGCATTTGATAGAAAAGAATAATACCTTACATCAAACTGTTGAAAATTACATGCGCGTTTGATAGAAAAAAAAAATCTTTGACATCCAACTTTTGAAAAAAAGAAAGAAAATTTGAACATTGTGATTAGTAATATTGTATTATGTTGAATATCAAAGTAATTCAATCAAATCATTCCATTTGAATATGTAAATAATCATTTGCCTGTGTTTAAGTCATGGACTTAATTTACCTTTCAGAAGAACCCCTTTTATTGGGATTCTGCTATATGATTTATATATAATACACAAGAATGTATTAAATTTATCAAAAGTGATAGTTAAGACATTTATAATGTTACAAAAGATAATAATGTCACCAAGAGTTGTTAATAAATCCATCACAGTTTACGCACAAATATTGAGCAGCTCAACTGTGCTCAGTGTATGTAATATTTAGATGCATGTTTGTCATTCAGTAATGCATTCAGCTCATCAGCTGGAGATGGTTTGGATCTAGATCATGTAGGATTGATGAGAGTTGTGTTGTACTGAATGTGTTTCTGCTGTGTGTAGAATCGTAACCCGTCGGTGGCCGTGTACTACACTAACAGAGCGCTGTGCTACGTGAAGCTGCTGCAGTACGACAAGGCGCTGGCCGACTGTAAACACGCCCTCGAGCTCGACAGCCAATCGGTGAAGGCACACTTTTTCCTGGGCCAGTGTCAGCTGGAGCTGGAGAATTATGAAGAGGCCATCGGCAATCTACAGAGAGGTACACATCCAATTACTATGGAATTAAAAAAAACGATTTAAGCAACAAAAGTTGCACATTTAAATGAGAATAAATAAATAAAATCTTTTAATAGAATAATTCACCCCAAAATTTAAATTCTATCATCATTTACTCAATCGTCATTGTTCTAATGCTGACTTACTTTCTTTTGTTAAACACAAATTACATTTTATTTTCATTTTTTAGTTTATGGCACTCTCTCGCTCTCTCTGTATGCAGTATAAATAGAGGGATAATACATACATTAAAATCATATGTTTAAGGATATAAAAAATTAACTTTCTGTGTAATATTTAGAGTACTTATCAAAAGTTTGGAAACATTACAGTTTCAAATGATTTTAATTTAATTATTATAACATAAAATAACTATTTTCTATGTGAATATATAGTAAAATGTAATTTATTTCTGTGATGCTCCGCTGTATTTTCAGCATCATTCCTCCAGTCTTCAGTGTCACATGATCTTCAGAAATCAGAATAATATGATGATTTATTATCAAGAAACATTTCTGATTATTATCAATGTTGGGTTAGGGCACAATATTTTGTTCAGAAACAACAATAAACAATATCATTCAAATGCTGTATGTTTATTCGAAATTGTTTTAATTCTGCAAATATGCATTAAATTGATAAAAAAAACATTTAATGTTAAAAAATATTTTGAAATTTATTTGAAGAATTTTGAAAAAATATTAAACAGGAAAAACGTATTTTAACATAGAAAACAATAAGATTAGCATTATTAATAATTGAACCGCAAATATGCATATTGCTTTCTGCAGCAACAAAATTAACAATTAAAATCAGTTTTCTGTTCTTTTGTTAATTATAATGTAACCCCGTCTCTAATAATGTACAATTGCATCCAATATATTGATTATTGTCCTAGTAATATAAATAATTATCCATCATCATCAGCATTGATGCATCCCTAAAAAGCATCATAGAAATGATGCAGTGTGTGTTAAATGCTTTTCAGCTTATAACCTGGCGAAGGAACAGCGGCTGAATTTCGGAGACGATATCCCAAGTGCTCTTCGCATCGCCAAGAAGAAACGCTGGAACAGCATAGAAGAGAAGCGGCTCAGCCAGGAAAACGAGCTGCACGCCTATCTCACCAAACTCATCCTGGCCGAGAAAGAGAGGTGAGGCTCGCTCGTCTGAGTCGTGCGGATCGGTGTAGACGTCTCCCGTAACATCTGTCCGTCTCTGTGTGTTTGTGGATCGTTTCAGAGAGCTGGACGACCGAGTGAAGCAGTCCGAGGACATTCAGAACGGAGGAGACGTCTGCAAGAGCAAATCCAAACACGTGAGACACGCTTTCAAATACACACACTGCTCTGAACGGTGGACGTGATGATGTGATGTCATTTCCTGTGCTGCTCCTGCAGGATAAATATTTGATGGACATGGATGAGCTCTTCTCTCAAGTCGATGAAAAGAGGAAGGTATGCAGAGATCATCTCAAACGTCTATCATTGGTCCAGATTGCTGTGTTCTGAGCATGCATGTGTGTGTGTGTGTGTGTGTGTGTGTTTGATTGGCTGTTGTGCAGAAGCGAGAGATCCCAGATTATCTGTGTGGGAAGATCAGTTTTGAGCTGATGAGAGAGCCCTGCATTACTCCTAGCGGCATCACCTACGATCGCAAGGACATCGAGGAGCATCTACAGGTAACAGCGCATTCACCTTCAGCTGCTTCTCAGGGCCGGCTGTTTGATTTGTGCAGGATTTCAGACATTTTTGAGGCACTCAGATTGCTTTTTTGTCAGGTTTTTTTATGAGACTTTTCACTTTAGAGGCACAGGAGAATAATGCTACGATTGGCTGAAAGATTACACATTGGAGGATCAGATTATAGCAGTGTTTATTTTTATTTTTATAATGTTGTTATTATTATTATTATTATTATTATTATTAAATGTATTATAGTATAATTTTTTTTGTCTCTTTATGCATTTTATTTTTATTAATTAAATTTTTTATTTCTATTTTCTTTTTATTTCTCTCTATTTTTATTAACTTTAGTAAATGGCAATGTTTCAAAATTTAACAAAAGGTTTAGTTTTATTTTTGTTTGTTTTAGTAATTTTGTTGTATGTTTACATTAACTTTTTAATATTTCTTTAGTTTTATTTCAGTTTTAGTAATTTTTAGTACTTCAACTTAAACTTGGAATTTTGGTTTATTTTTTCTGTTATTGAATAGTTATATGGTATTTTTAAACATATTTAAATAGTTGTATTTGTGAATTATAAGTGAATAAATGTTTTTAATTGTTTATTTTTAGTTTTTAGTAATTTAGTTGTTTAGGGTAGTTTTAGTATTTTGAAGTACATAGTTGCAAGGGCAGCATTTATATTTTTTTTTTGTCTAGTTGATCTTTTTATCTAATAGTGAGTGATAATGTATTGTTTTATTTATTGTTTTATATTTATATTTTTAAATGGCCGTTAATAGAGAAAGGTGCTTCTTGCAGCCAGATGGCGTAGTTACAACATCTTTTATAAAACGGTGGAAAATATCAAAGGATTCTATTTAGCCTTTAGTGAAGAAATCAAAAATCTCTCTTCTCTCTCTCTCTCTCCCTCTCTGTCTCTCTCTCTCTCTCTCTCTGTCTCTCTCTCTCTCTCTCTCTCTCTTGCTCCGTAGCGTGTTGGACATTTTGACCCAGTGACCCGCAGCCCGCTGACCCAGGATCAGCTGATCCCCAATCTGGCCATGAAGGAGGTGATCGATGCTTTCATCCAGGAGAACGGCTGGGTGGAGGACTACTGAACACACACCCACACACACACACACACACACACGCACACACTCGAGTGCGCTGCAGCAGTTTCCTCACGGCCGATTGATTCCTCTCCTGAATGTTCATGCACTTTAATATGTGGAGGATCACCTCACCCACATCAATCACCTGACCCTCTTTCTCACCGTCTGGCTTTCTGTCAGTCCTCCAAACTCTTTCTGCTGTCTTTCGTTCGGGACAGAATGATCGGCTCGTCCTGCAGGTTCTGTTCAGACACTTGTTTTCAATCAGAAACATTGGCTGATGTTTGCTGCACATGATGCTGTAATTTTGTCATTGAATGTTCAAGTAGCAACATTATTGATGACATCACTAATAATCATTCATGAAAGAGGAAACTCGTGTAGGTTGGGGTGTGTGTGTGCGTGCGTGCGTGTGTGTGTGTGTGTGTTAGAATCTATTACCTATAAGATCTATATGCAGAATGAATGCGGTGTATGCGAGTGTAATAAGTTCTAACAGAAGGAGCATGTTTGTAAGATTCATCTTGAGCTTTGGGTTCTGGCAGGACGCTGATTTTTCTAATGAGTGTTAAAACATATTTAGACATTCATCCATCTGCTGGCTGCCAATCATTAAAAATGAACTGAGAATCTGTGGCATGCAGATGACATCATCATCATCAGAGTTATGATGTATGATACGTTTAGTCTCACTATGTGTGCTTTAGAACGAGAGGTAAGTGATTGTTACACACTTTTGATTTGGTCTTTCTCTTTAGACCTTTGGGGAGTTTTCCGTTTCCTGTCTTGAACACACACTTCCTGTTCAGTATCAGTATTTTTCAGAGAGACCTTACTAGTCGCTGGACGTCACGGTTCCAGAACTGTCCATCCGGCTCGGGTCAAATATTCCTCAAGTGTAATGAGTTTAGGTTGGATGCATGTTCAATAAATGTTATTTTGTTTCTTTTTGTAACAAATTGGTCGATATGAGTCTTATTCTTTCTGATAAAGTTACAGTTTTGACCCTAAATTGAATTATGCATTTGAGAAAAGACAAGAGACACCTTCGACAATCCCTCCCCGATAAGAGTTTCCCCAAAAGAGTATCTGGGTCAGAGGCAGTCGTGGCCTAATGATTAGAGTCAGACTTGTAACCTACAGTTTGTGTGTGTGTGTGTGTGTGTGTGTGTGTGTGTGTGTGTTGTGCGCACTTGGATGAATGAACCATATGACCACAGATCATACCATAGATCTCTACACATATCTATAATCATAGATTGTTATGTTCTTAAAATTGTAATCTGTTACGGTCTCCAAATTACATGACAAAATTTTAGAAACATAATCCACTACATTACAAATTGTAGGTAATGTAGTCAGACTACTTTTAGATTAATTTTGACCTAAATTGTTTATCACACTGATTTACATACAATTATCTTGTACCATTGACATACAAATGCAAATAAAATAAAACATATTCCATTTTATTTGTTTACCTGCATATTAACATGTTATGTAAATATATATTAGGGGAAGGAAGTACTGCATTACATGTAAATAAGAAATTAACAAGAATTTTATCGTGTTTAAATGAGAAAAGCCTTTCAAAGACCATTCATGGTTTAATAACTAATAATAATAAAAAAAAAAAAAAAAAAAACTGATGTTCATCAATAATTGATGCAATGCTGAACTGCTGAGAAAACTTATTAAAACTGAACATATGTAAAAATATATCACACATATGGCTCCTTTACAGAGAGAGTTCACCCAAAAATTTTAATTGTCATCATTTACTAACCCTCAAACATGAACGATTAAATTTTTTGTGCAAAACACAAAATCTATATTTTTTCAAACGTCTTCATTTTTGATTGATTTAAATGTTGGGTGAATATGTGGTGCATATGGGCTAGTGACCAACAGGGGTCAGCAAGAGACAACCCAGGAACAAAGAATATAAAAGATCATGAATCTGGTGCTGGTCATATTATTAGAATATCATCAAAAAGTTGATTTCACTAATTCCATTCAAAAAGTGAAACTTGTATATTATATTCATTCATTACACACAGACTGATATATTTCAAATGTTTATTTCTTTTAATTTTTATATTTTTAACTGACAACTATGGAAAAGCCCAAGTTCATTATCTGAGAAAATTAGAATATTGTGAAAAGGTTCAATATTGAAGAGACCTGGTGCCACACTCTAATCAGCTAATTAACTACCTGCAAAGCCTTTAAATGGTCTCTCGGTCTAGTTCTGTGGGTTTTACGCAATCATGGGAAAGACTGCTGACTTGACAGTTGTCCAAAAGTCGACCTTTGACACCTTGAACAAGGAGGTCAAGACACATTAATAGAGAGGTGAAGGGAAGGAAAAGATGTGGTAGAAAAAAAGTGTACAAGCAATAGGGATAACTGCACCCTGGAGAAAGTTGTGAAACAAAACCCAATCAAAAATGTGGGGGAGATTCACAAAGAGTGGACTGCAGCTGGAGCCAGTGCTTCAAGAACCTCTACACACAGATGTATGCAAGACATGGTTTCAGCTTCACATTCCTTGTGTCAAGCCACTCTTGAACAACAGACAGCGTCAGAAGCGTATCGCTTCAAAAAGGACTGGACTGCTGCTGAGTGGTCCACAGTTATGTTCTCTAATGAAAATAAATGTTGCATTTCCTTTGGAAATCAGGGTCCCAGAGTCTGGAGGAAGAGAGGAGAGGCACACAATCCACGTTGCTTGAGGTCCATTGTAAAGTTTCCACAGTCAGTGATGGTTTGGGGTGCCATGTCATCTGCTGGTGTTGATCCACTGTGTTTTCTGAGGTCAAAGGTCAACGCAGCCGTATACCAGGAAGTTTTAGAGCACTTCATGTTCCTGCTGCTGACCAACTTTATGGAGATGCAGATTTCATTTTCCAACAGGACTCTGCACCTGCACACAGTGCCAAAGCTACCAGTACCTGGTTTAAGGACCATGGTATCCCTGTTCTTAATTGGCCAGCAAACTCGCCTGACCTTAACCCCATAGAAAATCCATGGGGTATTGTGAAGAGGAAGATGTGATATGCCAGACCCAAGAATGCAGAAGAGCTGAAGGCCACTATCAGAGCAACCTGATCTCTCATAACACCTGAGCAGTGCCACAGACTGATCGACTCCATGCCACACCGCATTGCTGCAGTCATTCAGACAAAAGGAGCGCCAACTAAGTATTGAGTGCTGTACATGCTCATACTTTTCATGTTCATAGTTTTTAGTTGGCCAAGATTTCCAAAAAACTCTTTCTTTGTTATATTCTAATTTTCTGAGATACTGAATTTGGGATTTTCAGTGGTTGTCAGTTAAAAACATGAAAATTAAAAGACTTTTTGAGTGGAATTAGTGAAATAAACTTTTTGATGATATTCTAATTATATGACCAGCACCTGTATAGGAAAAAAAAAAATGCTCATCATTACAAATATATAAAGGTTAGAATTAGGTTTTTGTGAACGAAAACACAATGCTGCTACATAATGACTTTACTATATGAGATATGAGTGTACTATAATGTACAAAAAAACATGGTGCGGTTATTGTCTGTTTGATTTGATATCAGTTTACTCTCACAGTTTTCTTTGAATCTGAGCATAGTTGAATAAAGTCTGTCTGTCACATGATGGATCAGTCTAATAGAGCACATTTGACTCCTGACTCAGTTGTGAGCTCATGTGTAGTTGTGTGTTTGGTCTCTGTGTGTCAGTAGTGAGTGATAGTGTTTGAGCAGCTGCAGCATCAGTTCAGTCACTGTGACTCTGACTGACACAGGTTTTTGTACCACGCTTTATCACTGTGTGAAGACACGATCACCCGTACAATAGCCAAAAGTTGTACTGCAGTGAAAACTCTGACAGTAATAATGTCCAGCATCTTCAGTCTGGACTCCACTGATGGTCAGAGTGAAATCACTGTTAGATCCACTGCCACTGAATCTAGATGGAGTTCCTGACTGGAGAATATTTGATAAATAAATCAGAAGTTTAGGAGCTTCTCCAGGTTTCTGTAAGTACCAGGCTAAACGGTCATCCCCACTATATCTGAACACATCAGTGCTGGTTTTGCAGCTGATCTTCACTGTTTCTCCTGGTTGAGCTGCTGTTGAGGGACTCTGAGTGACGCTGATCTGTCCTCTACTCTCTGAAACACACAACAAGAAGAAAATCAACTCAAAACTTTGACAATATACTTGAAGAAATGAATTGATATCAAACTTGTGCTGCACAAACCTTGAGCAAACGCTGTGAGAGTCCAGATGAAGATGATGATGAAGGTCATGTTGATGAAGATTGTTGTGTGTGTCAGTGATGAAGTGTTAAACTCACGGCACTATAAACACTCTCAGAGCACTGAAGCATCTGAGCAATATGCAAACACACTCACATCATTTACCTGAAGACAGGAGAGACACAGTTTTGTTGTTTTGTTTGTGCAACAGTTTCCCAGTGGGCAGTTAATACTGACTTTTAAACTGATATCAAAATTGACATCTAAAAGCAGGTCAAATATGCAAAAAAACTTGACATGATTTTTATTTAATGTAAATTGATGTCCAACATATTGGCCTACATTCACCTTAACAACTTTCTCACCGTCTGGCTTTCTGTCTGTCCTCCAAACTCTTTCTTCTGTCTTTCCTTTCGGGACCGAATGATCGGCTCGTCCTGCAGGTTCTGATTTTTCTAACGAGTGTTAAAAAATATTTAGACATTCATCCATCTGCTGGCTGCCAATCATTAAAAATGAACTGAGAATCTGTGGCATGCAGATGACATCATCATCATCAGAGTTATGGTGTATGATACGTTTAGTCTCACTATGTGTGCTTTAGAACGAGAGGTAAGTGATTATTACACACTATTGATTTGGTCTTTCTCTTTAGACCTTTGGGGAGTTTTCCGTTTCCTGTCTTGAACACACACTTCCTGTTCAGTATCAGTATTTTTCAGAGAGACCTTGCTAGTCGCTGGACGTCACGGTTCCAGAACTGTCCATCCGGCTCGGGTCAAATATTCCTCAAGTGTAATGAGTTTAGGTTGGATGCATGTTCAATAAATGCTATTTTGTTTCTTTTGGTAACAAATTATTTGAGATGAGTCTTATTGTTTCTGATAGTTACAGTTGTGACCCTAAATTGAACTATGCATCTGAGAAAAGACAAGAGACACGTTCGACAGGCGACACACTCATTACATGACATGAAACAATGCCTAGAAATCCCCAAAAGAGTATCTGGGTCAGGGGCAGTCGTGGCCTAATGATTAGAGTCAGACTTGTAACCCACAGTGTGTGTGTGTGTGTGTGTGTGTGTGAGTGTCTGAGTGTGTGTGTGTGTGTGTGTTAATGAAATGCAGAGCACAAATTCTTAATATAACACACCACACTTGGCCACACGTCATGTCATTTTTAACTAAACTGAATATCTGTCATGACCATAGATCTCTATACATATCTCAGAGCTCATATTGTAATCTGTTACTGTTTTCAAATTACATTACACAATTTTAGAAACATAATTATTTAAAGTTTGTTGTTGAGGACAACCCCTTGAGATGAAACATCTCATTTTCGAGGGGGTCCTCGAGACATAGACAAAGATAATACAACACATTTACATTCACACTCACAAGAGCTCTCACCCACCCCACCATGTCATTATTAGAAACAAATCCATATATAAAACACATTATAATATTAGTATGCATGACAACATTAAGCCCTTACTTTCACATGTGTATATGTGCATTCTCACACCTACACCCATACTCGCTTATATACACCAAAATAAGAAGAAATGAAAAAATAGTATCCCATATATTAGGTATAGAAAACAAAAATCCAGTCAAACATGAGGAAAACATTCATAACAACAGTTTGCTTGCACGTAAACAAAAAGAGATGTTTTGAAGGAACGCAAGGAAGTGACTGATCTTAGAGACCCAGGCAGACTGTTCCTTTCTGAGAGGGCTTTACGTTTAAATGCACGTCTTTCACTCTCTTTAGAGATGTTTGGCACAACGAAAGAGAGATATTCAGTGTGTCTCAATCTATTGGGTTTGATAGACAACATCCGCATAATCTAGTATGGGAAATATGAACTGTGACACAATTCTTAACCTAATCAACTGAGTACAACAATTAATAGAACGATATAATATTTGTAAACACCATTTCATCTTTTTTTTACAACGGAGTTAATGACACCGAAATGAGAGTTGTGAGTCAAGCCAAAGGCCCAGATATTTAAGTTCAATAACTTGTACAAGTGGAGTTTCATCTAAGAATTTGAGTGTAAGATTATTATCTTGCTTCCGTGCAGCAGATCTGGTGGGGAACAATATACAATATGACTTTTTCTTATTCAATAAAAGATGGTTGGATTGGAAGCAAAGTTGAGTAGCATTTAAAGTTAGATTGCAATGAGGATTGAATCTTAGAGACAGACACATTAGATGTGTAAATCACTGTCATCTGCATATAGATGGATACAACAGTCTGAGCAAATTAGAGGAAGATCATTAATAAATAAAGAAAATAAAAGAGGCCCTAAGGAAGAGCCTTGAGGAACACCTTTCTCCATGTGATACACAACCATTAACATAGACACACAGTCTACAGTGGAGATAAGAATTAAACCAAAGAAGAGAGTGTTTAGAAAGGCCTATCGCATATAACTTATCAAGAAGCAAATAGTGATCAACCATATCAAAGGCCTTAGTAAGATCTAAATATTGCACCAATTGACAAGTTATCGTCTAGAGAGAAAGTGAAACATCATTGATACATTTTAGAAGAGCAGTAGTTGTAGAGAAGTTTGGTCTGAAACCAGATTGATTTGAAGACACAATAGAAAATTAATTAATACATTTAAATAATTGTTTAAATATTAGTTTTTCAAATACTTTTGCTATGCTACTAATGATAGAAATTGGTCTGTAGTTGTTGAGATTGAGTGCATCGCCACCCTTATGTTTATGTAACCCTTGAACAATATGTATTGATGTAACTCTGACAGATTTCCACATTAATGGAACCACTGAGGTCGATAAAGATAAATTAAATAGATCTGATAAAATTACATTACAGATTTTAGGTAATATAATCAGACTACTTTAAGATTAATTTTGATCTAACTCGTTTATCACACTGATTTATATACGATAATCTTGTACCATTGATATAAAAATGCAAATAAAAAAATAAAATGTATTTTATTTGTTTACCTGCATGTCATGTGACTATTCACCAACTTCAGAGAAACATGGACATGCAAATGTGATACTTAATTATTAACATGTTATTAATATATTAATTAAATCTATATTATGTGAAAGAAGTTCTGCTGACAAAACAACATTTTTGGGGGGAATCCTCGTATTACATGTAAATAAGAAATAATGTGAATTTGTGCACTTTAATGTGTTTGAAAGAGAGAAGCCTTCAAAAGGCAATACATGGTTAAATAACCAGTGATAATGTGAACAAAAATTAATGTGTTCATCAATAGTTGATGTAATGCTGAGAAAACACTTATTAAAACTGTGTAAATGTGTAAAAATCGTATATAGCACCTTTACAGAGGCAGTTCACCCTAAAATGTAAATTGTCATTTGCTAACCCTCATGCCATTTCAAACATTTATGATTTTCATTTTTGTGCAAAACACACAATATATATTTATTTTTTATATTATATGTCTTCATTTTTGTGTGATTTAAATGTCGGGTGAATATGTGATGCAGATCAGTGACTAACAGTGAGCAGCAAGAGACAGTCCAGGAACAAAGTACAGAAAGATCATGACTGTAGGAAAAAAAATAAAAATAAAATAAACACAGCATTAGATTTTTGTGAACAAAAACACAATTCTGCTACACAATGACCTTACTATATGACTTTAACATGAGATATGAGCGTACTATAATATACAAAAAAAAAAAAAAAAAAAAAAAAACTACTACTACATAGTAGTTGTGTGTTTGGTCTCTGTGTGTCAGTAGTGAGTGATAGTGTTTGAGCAGCTGCAGCATCAGTTCAGTCACTGTGACTCTGACTGACACAGGTTTTTGTACCATGCTTTATCACTGTGTGAACACAAAGTTACTGTTGATTTCATGTACACTCTGACAGTAATAATGTCCAGCATCTTCAGTCTGGACTCCACTGATGGTCAGAGTGAAATCACTGTTAGATCCACTGCCACTGAATCTAGATGGAGTTCCTGACACAAGGCTGTCAGTCCAATAAATCAGGAGTTTAGGAGCTTCTCCGGGTTTCTGTAAGTACCAGGATAAATGATCACCACCATACACATCCTTGCTGGTTTTGCAGCTGATCTTCACTGTTTCTCCTGGTTGAGCTGCTGTTGAGGGACTCTGAGTGACGCTGATCTGTCCTCTACTCTCTGAAACACACAACAAGAAGAAAATCAACTCAAAACTTTGACAATACACTTGAAGAAATGAATTGATATCAAACTTGTGCTGCACAAACCTTGAGCAAACGCTGTGAGAGTCCAGATGAAGATGATGATGAAGGTCATGTTGATGAAGATTGTTGTGTGTGTCAGTGATGAAGTGTTAAACTCACAGCACTATAAACACTCTCAGAGCACTGAAGCATCTGAGCAATATGCAAATGAACTGATCCTGTATTTAAATGAGCTTCTAAATGAAGTTTGCTCATTCATTTCATCCTGTCAATCATCGTATCTGTAGATCACAGTTTAATCTTTGTTTTTTTACAATTATTTTGAGTAGTTATCATCTGTCGGTTTAATACAGGATTAAAATATGATTATGGATTTATTTAATGACTTCAAACATTTTGATTATTAATGTTTTTGTAAATGAAAAAATGTATTTCAGCTCAGTTGGTTTAAGAAACATCACTATAGACAGCAGTGATGCATACTGGCTTTTATGGTGCATTGTGGGAATGTTTTGAGCATGAGCATGATGTCATCCCTGAGTAGTGCACTGACTAGTGAACTAAGGAGCTGATTGAGACACACTCTTACTGACTGACTCACATGTGAACATTTTCATGCTCAAATCATGGTTTATCAATAAGTGTGAACTTAAAATAAGCATAAAATTTACAACCAATTTAAACCACATGAAAAAAGAATATGTAATATGTAAAATATGTAAAGATTAAATGTTTAAATAAATAGTGATAAATGACTATTTAAAATAAATAAAAAATGTCATTACAATTTAGTCCCATGGACATATTTTTGTCTTTATGGCTCTTGATTTGTGATTTTGCACTGATTTTAATGATTTTAATGAAGGTTGACACGACTAAAAAGGACAAATGAAAGTCACTCAGGTCCAGAGACTGTGTGCAAAGGGTAGGTATTATTGTGATTATAATTAATCACACACACGGTGTTGAACGCTACAGTTGTGTTCAGATCATGTGTTCACTGGACTGGACTCTCTCAGATATCGTCATTATATACAGTGGAAACGATGTAATCAAGAATTCATCCGTGCTGTAGTCAGCGAGAAACAGTGGAATCATCAGTCGTTAAGCAGGAATGTTTGTTGTTTGGATCCGTACGCTTAAATCCCGAAAGGATTAACCATCTAGTTAAAAATAAAAAATAGGGCCTGCTATTGAGAGAAAACTCTGTGCTGCTTTGACTGCAGGGGTCTGCTGTTCACCCCTCGCTACTCAAATTAAAGAGGGGCCTGCTGTTCTCTCCCTCCTTTTGAGGGGAGAATACCCCTCTGCTAGCCAGTAGTCTTCATTAAGAATAGCTCAATAACATTGTCTTTTCTCTTTTGCAGGAATGGAACATGGTTGGTTTTTGGGGTGTTCTTCTTCAGGCAGTAATACCTCTCATTATGTTTGGGGGGTTAATGTTAAAGCTCTTGTATGTTTAATTATTCTGGGAGAAAGAACCCCCATAAGCAAACCATACCGCCAAATGTAAATTGTGTTCAAAAAAATACGTCTATCTTGCTTATATAATATCTACATGTACAAGTTTTTATAATGGATATGCATGTAAATTGACATATATGTCCCAATTTTTTGTTTTTTACATACATAAACATACATATGT
Organism: Carassius gibelio; assembly: GCF_023724105.1. NCBI lineage: Eukaryota > Metazoa > Chordata > Actinopteri > Cypriniformes > Cyprinidae > Carassius > Carassius gibelio. The sequence goes on along the minus strand of NC_068394.1, from coordinate 1,946,917 downwards.
GTATGGAAATTTAATAAATGCTATTGTATATATTACATTTGTGTAAGAAAGATCCCAGTCGTTTCAGCAGTAGTGTACAGTAACTGAGATCGATCGCTGGTTTTACAGTCGATGGAGAAACTCTGACACACAATATGAGGGTTTTAGGATCATAAATCAGCAGAGACACTGTCTGATCTTTATGTGAAGCATTTGCTGAACCGACCTGAAAGAGAGAGTTTGAAGAGCTGTGAAACAAGGTTTACATATCATTCATCAAATTAAATATGTTATTGAACTGAGTTTCTGTGCTGAATTTAAGTATCCTAGAGTTTTGTCATTCATCATTCATTATAGCAGCTGTATCTGTGACTGAAAACAGCTGCATGTGTTTGTGAGACAGATGTTGAGCTTCAATCTCCATCATGTGACGGATCTATAAGAGCACAATGAATCAAATCAAAACCTCGAAGCTGTGCAGATTCAATCAGTCCAGTTTCCAGCATTTCTCTTCTCCCTACAGAGAGTCAGAATATGAGGAGAAAGAGCAAAAACAACAGAGTTTCAGATCCTCCTTTGAGCAGCTGCAGCATCAGTTCAGTCACTGTGACTCTGACTGACACAGGTTTTTGTACCACGCTTTATCACTGTGTGAACACATAGTCACCCACACAACTATTTCTAGAATTTGTTCTGCAGTGGTAACTCTGACAGTAATAATGTCCAGCATCTTCAGTCTGGACTCCACTGATGGTCAGAGTGAAATCACTGTTAGATCCACTGCCACTGAATCTAGATGGAGTTCCTGACACAAGGCTGTCAGTCCAATAAATCAGGAGTTTAGGAGCTTCTCCAGGTTTCTGTAAGTACCAGGCTAAACAATGATATTGACCTAGGAATATGTACACATCAGTGCTGGTTTTGCAGCTGATCTTCACTGTTTCTCCTGGTTGAGCTGCTGTTGAGGGACTCTGAGTGACGCTGATCTGTCCTCTACACTCTGAAACACACAACAAGAAGAAAATCAACTCAAAACTTTGACAATATACTTGAAGAAATGAATTGATATCAAACTTGTGCTGCACAAACCTTGAGCAAACGCTGTGAGAGTCCAGATGAAGATGATGATGAAGGTCATGTTGATGAAGATTGTTGTGTGTGTCAGTGATGAAGTGTTAAACTCACAGCACTATAAACACTCTCAGAGCACTGAAGCATCTGAGCAATATGCAAACACACTCACATCATTTACCTGAAGACAGTCGCTCATTAACAGACACAAAATACAGTTACTGAAATGAGAACAGAGTAAAAATGTTTTCAAATATTTGATCCTTTAATATATAATATATATCAGTGGTGGTCATAGACTACTCTTTTAATCTAGATTAATCTCACTGTAATCTTGGAATTAATCTAGATTAAAATGGCTCATTTGAATCCTGCAGAAGGCATTCAGAATATGTGTGCTACCCAAATAATGACTAAAAGTAAGTCTTTGAGAACGGGTTTCTACATGCACAACACAGGGACAGGGCGATGCTCGAATGGCCGCATCCTCCCTGCTGCCTCCATATTAGGAGCGCTGTCTGTTCCAATAGTGCTGATTTTGTCAGCAATCATCAAGAAGCAAACATAATGTGGTGTCGTGGAAAATAATAGGCTAGGTCATTAAGTTCAATTTTGTAATTTAAAATTACATAACATAGCCTATGTAAAGCAAAGGAGTGAAGTTCCCAGCTGGCATCGATGAGGTGTACAGTAACGTGAGGTAGTTATCATTGTTGACAGATGTCCGATGGTCAGTGCTTTTACATAGTGATATGCATACAGTATGTTGTTTATTGATGGTGACCTGCACCTGCTGACTAATCTGTTTTTTTTTTACATTAATTTTATGTCATTGTTAATTTTTTCATGCTTATATATCTCTATAAATTATATTAATTATCATTTGCTCTGAAACTGACAAACATATTTATATGATGCTGTTAATATCTGCACTGTGAGGGATGAACTTAATAAATCAATAATGGTCTTATTAAACTGATGATGCAGTTTAGAAAGAAGATTGAGGATAAATCATAAATGAAGAAACTCCAAAAATATAGTGAAGGATGGAAAAATATCCACTGAATTTCTACATGAAGGACTTAAAAATATCAGGAGACAAAAATCATAATAAAAATAAATTATGAAGCTCAACAAAACTGATGTTTATTGTAAGATAATATTAATATGTTTTTCCCTGTTGAGTGAGTGATAGTGTTTGAGCAGCTGCAGCATCAGTTCAGTCACTGTGACTCTGACTGACACAGGTTTTTGTACCACGCTTTATCACTGTGTGAACACACGTTTACTGTTGATGTTGTGGTAACTCTGACAGTAATAATGTCCAGCATCTTCAGTCTGGACTCCACTGATGGTCAGAGTGAAATCAGTCCCACCTGACTCTCCATTCCCACTGAATCGACTGAAACTCTCATCATAGAGATCGTTTACACCATAAATGATGAGTTTAGGAGCTTCTCCAGGTTTCTGCTGATACCAAGCTAAACCCCAGTTAGTTATTTCAGGATCAGTTTTACACGCTATCGTGGCGTCTTGTCGTTCAGAAACAGTCACAGCTTCAGGCTGAGTCACAGTGATTCCTCTGGATGCTGCTGACAACAACATTATATGTGTTCAATCAAATCAAATCAACATTAAAGAGTCAAAAATGAGCATCTTTGACTTCTGTTACCTGGAATAAAAGCTGCCAGAATCCAGATGAAGCTGCTGAAGAGATTCATTGTGTTTGTTGGTTTTGTACCGTGGTAAACAGCAGTGTGTTATAAAGTGTTGAGTCTGAACGCTATAAACACTCGGAGCGCTGAAGCATGTGCTGATGCAAAGTGACTCTCTGTGGAAAAACCCTCCTGGAGGAAAACAGACATGAACATCCCCACATGCAGATGAAACCTGAGCCTCTAAACCTGTTTTAGTCTCATGATCCAGTGCTGTGTGTTCTCACTTCTTTACAAATCTGGAAATCATGTCTTTTTCATTCTGTGTGAGTCTCTGGTTCAGACTGCAGGTTTTCTCTTGATTCAGTGACAGAGCTGAAACATTCAGAGAAACAAGTATGTCCCTGTGAACTCAGTGTGAGGGCAAAGGTCATCAGAACTCATTAAAACTGCTTTGACAAATATATGATCTTTTAGAAACCCAAATGAAGATGTGTAAAGAAAATGTATCAATACAGAGATTTTCATCACTTTAGTCCAATAATCCATGTGTGTGTGCGTGTGTGTGTGTGTGTGTGTGTTCATTTGAGTGTGAAGGAGGTTTTTGTACGACGCTTTCACTAGAATGAAACACTGTGGTGGACTTTTGGTGGAGGAACTAAACTGACGATCAGAAGTAAGTCTTTCTTAAATGATCTAATATAAATATATAATGTGTGTGTGTTTTAAATAGAGGTTTAATGTTATTTGATAACATTTGGCAACAATATTCTTCATTTATATAAAAAATATATAACTTAAAGTACTAACAAACTCTACTTACATTTCCCATCTTATTTATAGTCAAATTTTCTTCTATTTTATCGATTGATTGCATCAGTTTTTGTATTGTAATTATTACATTTTGTCTACAATGTTAAGTCATATTTGGTGACAGTTCATTTTTGTTCATTTTTGTACATTTTAAACCATAGTTCATATGTGTACTTAATGTTTTAAATTAGTATTTTTACACCTGATGTATGCTAACATTTCAATATATTTTAATTAATGCATTTTTATGATTTTTCAATTATTTCTTAATATATTTCAATAGGTGCATGACATAAAAGCTGAATAATGTAGACAGAATATAATCGAATTGCTGTCAATGTGAGTCAAAAAGACATTCAGTTGATAAACATGTTAAAATAAATGATTTAAACTATTAAGTTTATGTATAGTTGTTTATAAGAAAATGTCCTGAATGAGGACTGTTTTCAAATGAATAATATATTGAAGTAAACAATTATAAAAATATCACAATAAAATTATGAGAGATGTTTTATAAAATAAGTTTAAACATTTTACTTATTTCAGAAAGTAACAAATTAGCATTTTACTGTACATCACGTTTACTTTAGAGAAGTGATATATTTATGAATACAGTATACAGTATCTTATACTTGATCACTGTTAAAAATATGTAAAATTTACAGTAAAAATAAAAGCAGTGTTTGCCAGACTTCTTGTTCTTCACTTCCAAAAATTGTAACAGTATTGTACTGTAAAATTACATGAAATGTCCAGTTAGATTTATTAAAATGTTTCACTGTGTATAGTAAAATAACGTTCAGTGAACTGATGAACAGGATTTCACCGTAGCGTTTTTACAGTCTTGTACCATTACAATAACTTTTTTAAATTGTAATAATAGTAAATATGAATTCTTCTAATGGAGAATCATTTTAATCTTCATTCATGATATTTGTGTTATATGAATGAAAGTAGTGATGTGGAGTTACAGTAAAATGATGAACTATTTGTGATTTTCACAGTGAAGACTGTAGCTGCAGATGTTAATAACTGTGTGTGTGTGTGTGTGTCTCTCTCTCTGTGTGTGTGTGTGTGTGTGTGTGTGTGTGTGTTTCAGCTGGTCCCTCCGTGAAGCCCTCCGTGTCTCTGCTGCCTCCCTCTTCTCTGCAGATCTCTGGAGACTCAGCCGCACTGCTCTGTCTGCTCAGCTCTTACTCTCCACAGGGGGCGCAGGTGAGCTGGACGCTGGACGGGTCAGAGGTCACCCAGGGGGTTCAGACCAGCGCAGAGAGCGAGCGGGACGGACGCTACAGCCGCAGCAGCATCCTGAGCCTCAGCAAGGCACGCTGGGAAGCCGGCGAGCGCTTCGTCTGCAGAGTAACACATGACGGAGCTGCTCAGGAGACCTCGTTCCTCAAGAGCTCCGAGTGCTGATGTTTCTCCAGTGAAGAGCAGCAGGATTCACAGCAGTCTCCTGATTTACAGCTCAATACTCAAGCAGTCTTTCAATGTGCTGCCATTGCTGTTCATTCAATAAAGCTTCTGAACGCCTTCCATTTGTGTCCGACTGCATCATTGATCAGTGTGTCCTTCCTTCACTAAAGTTTCAGCTGCTGTTGATGGATTGTAATAGTTGAGAACAGCTGTGTTTAGCAGTAAATGTGAACTGAAGCTCTTGGGGTTTGAACATGGTCTCTGGAGACGGAGCTGCTCTATTCTGAGATCATCAGAATCACTAAAGCTGTCAATGCAAATCTGATTTCAGCTCAAACTCACAGTTTCTCTGTTTGATCGGTTAAACGCTCTGAACTGGAACAGTTTCACTTCTGCTCATCAGAAATGAGTTATGAGTAATAAATTAATTAGCAGCTTGAGATGAAGAAGCTACTTGGGAAACTGTTCAAGATTATGTTTACGTTCCTGGTGATAAATAATGACTTAACTATATGATTAAATATGTGTGCAATGAAATGTATAATAAAATATATATATATATATATATATATATATATATATTACACTGGACCTAAGAAATATGGTGCTATTGTTTTTTGTGTCGCCCGTCTGTCACAGGACAGATCCCAGTCTAATAGAGCTGATGTGACTCCTGACTCAGTTGTGAGCTCATGTGTAGTTGTGTGTTTGGTCTCTGTGTGTCAGTAGTGAGTGATAGTGTTTGAGCAGCTGCAGCATCAGTTCAGTCACTGTGACTCTGACTGACACAGGTTTTTGTACCACGCTTTATCACTGTGTGAACACACCACCACTGTGGAAACTCTGACAGTAATAATGTCCAGCATCTTCAGTCTGGACTCCACTGATGGTCAGAGTGAAATCACTGTTAGATCCACTGCCACTGAATCTAGATGGAGTTCCTGACTGGAGAATATTTGATAAATAAATCAGAAGTTTAGTAGCTTCTCCAGGTTTCTGTAAGTACCAGTGTAAACGGTCATTCCCACTCCATCTGTGCACATCAGTGCTGGTTTTGCAGCTGATCTTCACTGTTTCTCCTGGTTGAGCTGCTGTTGAGGGACTCTGAGTGACGCTGATCTGTCCTCTACTCTCTGAAACACACAACAAGAAGAAAATCAACTCAAAACTTTGACAATATACTTGAAGAAATGAATTGATATCAAACTTGTGCTGCACAAACCTTGAGCAAACGCTGTGAGAGTCCAGATGAAGATGATGATGAAGGTCATGTTGATGAAGATTGTTGTGTGTGTCAGTGATGAAGTGTTAAACTCACAGCACTATAAACACTCTCAGAGCACTGAAGCATCTGAGCAATATGCAAATGAACTGATCCTGTATTTAAATGAGCTTCTAAATGAAGTTTGCTCATTCATTTCATCCTGTTAATCATTGTATCTGTAGATCACACTGTCTAATCCTTTACAATTATTTTGACTGGTTATCATCTGTCGGTTTATTACAGGATTGGACTATGATTATGGGTTTACTAATAACTTTAAACATTTTGATTATTGATGGTTTTTGTAAATGAAATAAACGTATTTCAGCTCAGTTGGTTTGAGTGACCTTAAGAAACATCACTATAGACAGCAGTGATGCATACTGGCTTTTATGGTGCATTGTGGGAATGTTTTGAGCATGAGCGTGATGTAATCCCTGAGTAGTGCACTGACTAGTGAACTAAGGAGCTGATTGAGACACTCTTACTGACTGACTCACATGTGATCATTGTCATGCTCAAATCATGGTTTATCAATAAGTGGGAACTTAAAATAAGCATAAAATTTACAACCAGTTTAAACCACATGAAAAATGACCCCTGATTGTGTAAAATGTGTAAAGATTAAATATTTAAATAAATAGTAGTGAATGTATATTTAAAATAAATAAAAAATGTAATTACAATTCAGTCCCATGGACATATTTTTGTCTTTTATGGCTCTTGATTTGTGATTTTGCACTGATTTTAATGATTTTAATGATGAAGGTTGACACGACTAAAAAGGACAAATGAAAGTCGCTCAGGTCCAGAGACTGTTTTAACAATGTCATTCAATAATGTAGGGTCAGTAAGATTATTTTAATAAAGGACTATTTTAAAGAAGTCTCTTAAGCTGCATTTACATTTATCAAAACTACAGGAAAACTGTAATATTGTAAAATATTATTACATTTTTTACAGAATTTTTTTAATGTGAATATATTAAAATGTATTTATTTCTGTGATGCTCCGCTGTATTTTCAGCATCATTCCTCCAGTCTTCAGTGTCACATGATCTTCAGAAATCAGTCTAATATGATGATTTACTGCTCAAGACACATTTCTGATTATCATCACTGTTTGGAACATTACTTTAAAAAAAGTAATTAGTTATAGTAACTCACTACTTGTTCCAAAAAGTAACTGAGTTAGTAACTGAATTACTCTATAATAAAAGTAACTCGTTACCAGGGAAAGTAACTATTTGCGTTACTGTACAACAACAACAACAAAAAAGGTTGCTATATGTCAGAGAATTTGTATTTTTTTTTTTTTTCAGTTTTCACAAGTCAGTTGAAATGAGTAGAACAGACAGGTGTTCGTACACAACTTTCAATATTTATTGCACGTCAACAGACAGCAAGAGTTTTATCCTGCACTTCAAGTATTATCTTTGTAAGAAAAGTGTTTTTGGCCACTAGCTTTGTAGATGCGTGTCACACATTACATGCACGTTCTTGCCTTTGACCACAATGAATTTGAAGTAGTGCTTACATCTTGAAAATGCCAACTTTTCATCGGATTGCTCCTGACTCACCATTTCTGCTGCTGCTGCGAATCTCTATGTAGCTGTTGCGTATGTGTGTGTGTGTGTGTGTTTGGCGCCGCTGGCGCTGTTGCGTGTGCCGGCATGTGTGTAAAAACACTGAGTCTGATTGGCTACCATGAAACACATGACTCTGCCTTAGCCAATCACAACCGCTTATTTCGTCATTAACCCACCTGCTCACTCGCTGTGTGAGCCAGGGGTGCGTTCGGATTGCATAGTTTATTAAATCAATGCATAGTAACGCACCACATTTAACGTTCAGTAACGTTAACGGCGTTGTTACGACGGGAAAAGTAATTAGTTAGATTACCCCGTTACTGAAAAAATAACGTTGTTACCTAACGGCGTTCTTTTAAACGCCGTTATTCCAAACACTGATTATTATCAATGTTGAAAACAGTTGTGCTGCTGAATAATTTTGGGGAAACTGTAATTTAATATTTCAGGATTCTTTGATGAATATAAAGTTCAAAAGGACAGCATTTATTTGAACATTATAAATGTCTTTTGATCAGTTTAATCGAGTGCAGCGTTAGTTCAGTCAGGCCACGGAGGCATAGGCTCCAATCACTACCACTCTCTAATTAGACACAGAACATATTTACGTGGCACTACTGCTCGGTAAGTGTGCTCAAATGGCTTGCAAGAGCTATCGCTCGCCCAGGAACTTATCAGACGGCAGGATTCCCACAGAGCATCTCACCAGATTTCAAGTTGTGAACTAAGTGAATTCACCACGTTGTTTGTCAAGCGATGGACTGAAAGTGATATGAGGAAACACTTGATGTAGACACTTTGTCCGCGATTAATCGCCAAAGTTGTACTAATATGACTTACCCAACAACTTTACATGGGATTTGCTTCCCCGCTGGAAGAAGCAAGAAATTCAAGAAGAACCATCTCGGGACATCTTCACGAAGCTAAGCAAAGTTTCTTTCATTTTTTTGCCAAGTGCTATATCGACGAAAATGTTTCAGAAATTGGTCATTGTCCAAAGCTAACTGTTCAGTTATTTTTGCTAGGCATGCTAACGTATTACCACACCGGTAACACTACCAGTTACATTTACCAATGAGCCTTGTTAATCTGATGTCAAAGCTGGCGATATGAACGGGCTGCTGCTTTTATCGAGGATGCTTTCATTAAACTTATCCGACTATTTCCAACACACTGTGTTTAAATCAGTGATATGCTGTTGCTCAAGCTTGTGTATCGATCAAGTGCTTGATACTAAATGTACAGATTGTATCAATGCTAAAAGTTATCTGGACAAGGGCTAATGTTTTTGCCTAAATTCGAGAATTGACCATATGCCATACTGCTTTAAAGGGGCACGCTGATCTTTTTAGCTGTTTTAAAAGAGCACCCTTCGCTACTTCTGTTCTTCCGTAAGGGGATCCTGCCCCACTCTATTCACTTAAGAAGGTCTTTGCTTTTAGCTATAAGGGTATTGGGACTGCTTGATTGTTGAGGTTTATCTAGTGTCCAGTATCATATCCTGTTACCCAAACAGCAAAATAGTGTTGGCCCAGATCCGGCCCACATCTGGCCCATGTGAAATCCATGCAGGCCAGATGTGGGCCGGATCTGGGCCGAAACTGCTTGCTGTCTGGGTATAGACCTGCCATTGCATAAGCGGGATTTATGCTTTCGCCTGGCTCCACTTGTGAGCCTCTGATGACTGATCGCGCACCTTCCCAAACGGTTCACCATTGTACAGGGTCGTACGGGTGATTGAAAATTTAATGCAGTGTTTTCAAGGTTTAAAAGGTTTTTAAAAAAAAAACTCTGCCGGAGGTTGCTGCTTCAGTCAGCAATGGCTCGAAATGACAAATCATGGTAAACCCAGAACTAAATACTTGAGTGGCCCCTGTTAAGTCTGCTTGGTTTTGTTTTCCATGAGAGAGTATATGCTTTGAGCATTTAAAGGTAACTTAAACAACATTTTCCCTTCTCAGTTAAACTACATCTTTAAACTGTCGCGATTAAAGAGAAAAGTGAAAATGAAGGAAAGTGTTATTATGGTGTACATTTAAGATCGGCTCGCAATGCATAAAATCAAAGGGTAGGTATTATTGTCATTATAATTAATCACACACACGGTGTTGAACGCTACAGTTGTGTTCAGATCATGTGTTCACTGGACTGGACTCTCTCAGATATCGTCATTATATACAGTGGAAACGATGTAATCAAGAATTCATCCGTGCTGTAGTCAGCGAGAAACAGTGGAATCATCAGTCGTTAAGCAGGAATGTTTGTTGTTTGGATCCGTACGCTTAAATCCCGAATGGATTAACCATTTAGTTAAAAAAAAATTAGGGCCTGCTATTTTCACCCGCTGGAGAGAACACTCTTCGCTGCTTTGACTGCAGGGGTCTGCTGTTCACCCCTCGCTACTCAAATTAAAGAGGGGCCTGCTGTTCTCTCCCTCCTTTTGAGGGGAGAATACCCCTCTGCTAGCCGGTAGGAATATCTCAATAACATTATCTTTTCTCTTTTGCAGGAATGGAACATGGTTGGTTTTTGGGGGGTTCTTCTTCAGGCAGTAATACCTCTCATTATGTTTGGGGGGTTAATGGTAAAGCTCTTGCATGTTCAATTATTCTGGGAGAAAGAACCCCCATAAGCAAACCATACCGCCAAATATAAATTGTGTTCAATAAAATAAAGTGGTTCCTGTCTGAAATGCGTTTTTGCTAAACAAAATATTACTTTCTTTCAAAAGATAAAAAATATCTTACTGCCCATATGTAAATATTATATGGTATACAGTGTATATTGCTCTATATTAAAAGTAATGTTTCCATGTGTTACCCACATACATATATTATCTGGATAGATGAAGATATAACTTTATAACACGTTACAATTTCAGAGCAAAAACCCTATATGTCCATATGTTAATAATATCTATGTGATGATTTTTTTCTGTGGTATATGTAGCAGCCATATATGTGAATATATGCAATTTTATTAAAACAACATATAGACAAAATGTCTGTATGTTTATATATAATATATATATATATATATAAAATAAAATACATGTCTATCTTGCTTTTATAATATCTATATGTACAAGTTTTTATAATGGATATGCATGTAAATTGACATATACGTCCAAACATTTTTTTTTTACATACATAAACATATGTGTATGGGAATTTTATAAATGCACTTGTAAATATTACATTTGTGTAAGAAAGATCCCAATTGTTTCAACAGTAGTGTACAGTAACTGAGATCGATCGCTGGTTTTACAGTCGATGGAGAAACTCTGACACACAATATGAGGGTTTTAGGATCATAAATCAGCAGAGACACTGTCTGATCTTTATGTGAAGCATTTGCTGAACCGACCTGAAAGAGAGAGTTTGAAGAGCTGTGAAACAAGGTTTACATATCATTCATCAAATTAAATATGTTATTAAACTGTGAGTTTCTGTGCTGAATTTAAGTATCCTAGAGTTTTGTCATTCCTCATTCATTATAGCAGCTGTATCTGTGACTGAAAACAGCTGCATGTGTTTGTGAGACAGATGTTGAGCTTCAATCTCCATCATGTGACGGATCTATAAGAGCACAATGAATCAAATCAAAACCTCAAAGCTGTGCAGATTCAATCAGTCCAGTTTCCAGCATTTCTCTTCTCCCTACAGAGAGTCAGAATATGAGGAGAAAGAGCAAAAACAACAGAGTTTCAGATCCTCCTTTGAGCAGCTGCAGCATCAGTTCAGTCACTGTGACTCTGACTGACACAGGTTTTTGTACCACGCTTTATCACTGTGTGAACACACGACCACTGTGGTAACTCTGACAGTAATAATGTCCAGCATCTTCAGTCTGGACTCCACTGATGGTCAGAGTGAAATCACTGTTAGATCCACTGCCACTGAATCTAGATGGAGTTCCTGACTGGAGAGTGTTTGCATCATAAATCAGGAGTTTAGGAGCTTCTCCAGGTTTCTGTAAGTACCAGGATAAAGGCTGAACACTCCAACCCTGGTAAACTTCAGGACTGGTTTTACAGGACATGGTAACTTTGTCTCCTGGTTGAACAGGTTTCTCTGCAGGCGTCTGAGTGACTGTCACTCCAGCTGCTGATTCTACATCAAGAAAAATGAATCAACATTCAGAATTCAGTATTTGTTGAAGGACAGTATTTCTGGCACAGATGGTCAGTTAGAATAGAGTATGTTTATCTCCTCACCTGTGAAACAGTAGCTGGTGAAGATCCAGATGAAGATGGTGATGAAGCTCATGGTTGCTGTTGTTCAGATTCTCAAACTCACAGAGTTATAAAACCTCTGTTATAAAACCTCAGCTTGTGCTGAAATGCAAATCATCTCTATGTAAATCTGTGCATGGCTTACAGCAGATGATGCACATAAATCATATTTTCATATGTTATAGAACAAGCACAATCTTACACTGGCACATTTCTTAACATAATTAGATATTAATTGTTTATTTTATTTTATGACTTTTGGAGACAATCTAATAATTAGACTGTCTTTTAGGATTTCCAGTGTGGTTGGATGCATTGATGCATATTCCTATCATCACTTTCTGATGATTACTGTACGGAATGAAAGGATGCCAAATGGCAGAGCAGTGTGAGATTTGATTTTAATATTAGTATTGTGGCTATATCTTCATCTGTCATTACTGGTGCAGGTTCTCCTCCCATTTCATGAGTCTCTTTCTTCTTGCTGTTATAATTATGTGATAAAGCATTAAGACTATGTGGGAAAAGCTGCTGCACATTGAAAAAGATATACACTGAATGATATTTCTTAAAAATCAAATGTTTGTAAAGACATGTAACGTAAGCCTACACCCATTTCATGCTTGAAGCTTTATACCATTGAATTATGTTTTTGTTAAATGTTTTTCTGCTGCCATATTATTATTATTATTATTATTATTATTATTATTATTATTATTTGCCAGTGGCAAACCATGAAAATAAAAATTAGTTCACTAAATTACCTTTCTGCCAGTTTATAACCTCTGATAACATTGGCTGCATCTGAAATGGCATAATTGTCTACTATATAGTACGGAAAAATCAGTAGGCGAGCGAATGAGTATATTTGAATCTGTTGTGTTCTTAAAAGAGTAGGTCGAGATTAAGATGTAAGTATACTTAATTTGTGCTCTAATATGCTACTCACCTACTATATAGTAGGAAAAAAGAGTATGTGAAGAAAGAAGCACGTTCGAAAGCTCAGTATTCATTAAACAGTAGGCGAGAAATCCCTAGATGTCCTTCTGCTTCAGCCCAGATTCTGAAGTGTTCATCGATGGATACTTTTCAATCCCAGGATGCCATGCGAGAGGATACGTCATCATCGAACGACATCATCGGAGAGCAGCGGTGAATGTTTACAAATGTGAGTATTATAAACCAAAACACGGTTTCCGTGTGTTAAAATCATATTTATTGAGCTACCGTAAACTGTAAATTAACACATGCATTCATTCATTACTTGACTGAATATTTAGATGTATTCACCTTGGCTGCATCTGTCTAGTGTGAAGTCATGCATAGCCATGGCATATGAAAATAAACGAATTGCAATTTGTTTGTTTTGCAAAAAATATAGAATTGTTAGTCACCGTTTATCATTATTATTGTTAATTTCTAAGTAGTAATACATTTTTAAAGTGTCCAAAGACCAGATTTTCAAGCAGCTGATCCACCTCTGCTTTGTGCAGATAACGCTGAGGAAAACCATATTAGACAGGGTTGTGATGTTATTGATGCTATCAGGTGTTTAATATTTCAGGATTCTACTGCGGGTCATTTCTGTAGCGTTAAAAATATAAAAACACAAAATGTTTTGGTTATGCTACAATCACAATAAAAGGACAGCTGTTTCTTCAACAAGACCACAAAAGGAGCAAATTGCATCAGCATCAAAATATTTACAGATAGTAGATATTAAACCTGTCGCAGTCAGACATATATTTGAAGTTGTTGCTCTTGTTAAAACGTCATAGGTCACATGATAACGTAAACATGGCGGATCGCATTCATACTCAAGGAGATTTGGCTGTAGAGTACGTACTCTTTTAGCTCTCGTTAAGTAAGTACTTATTAGGGGTTGCACCGACTAATCGATTAGTCGACTAGTCGACTTCAATGGATTTCCACATTTACGCTCCAGTCAAGCCCAGTCCCATCCATCCCACAATGATCACGTTCCCCTGAGTACTAATCACCTGCACCTGCTCACCATTAGTAATCTCATCACAGATTATATTACTGGATGCTCGAAACTGAAAGGGAGAACGCACATTCTAAACAGCTTATTGTACAGGAAAGTCAATCGCTCTTCTAATCTAATGCGCTGCTACACTGTAATGCACACAGGCTACAGGCAGAAGCTCGTATGTCACACGCAGATCACTCGCACACAGAATCATTCAGCGCAGAAATGTACTGTCAAAGCTCTTCTCTGATTTTTCAGTAAAATAGCTTAGAAACGGAAAAGTTCTATAATTTATTTCTTAATGACTAAATCCCACAGCTTCACTAGTAGAGAGACGCTGCCATGTAGAAATAATTCACACACACAATTGCTCTTACTAATGCATTCATATGAATGTAATCTTTACTCCATTACTTTATCTGTGTCTGACTTTAAAGAGGAGAAATCTGTGAGAAATAAACCGACCCAAAGACAGAAGAACTAATGAGCTGTTATAGGAGCAATAGCCATATAAGCAGCGCTGTGTCATATGACATAGCTGTGCACGAGGGGTTTTATAAAGCTCCGAGCATATGTTCATTAATGACGTCATCAGCGACTAGTCGACCTCGACTCGGCTTTCATCACATAAAATTCGACTTAAAAAAATCACTACCGTATTTTCCACACTATTAGGTGCATCGGATTATAAGGCACACCTTCAATGAATGGCCTATTTCAGAACTTTTTTACTGCAGTCAAACATCTGACTGGGTTTGCGTTATGCATCTTCTAGATGGAGCTGTGCTAAAGGGAATGTCAACAAAACAGTCAGATAAAGGCTCCTTGAGCGTCTTGAGCCATATATAAGGCGCACTGTCATTTTTTGAGAAAATTAAAGGCTTTTAAGTGCGCCTCATAGTGCGGAAAATACGGTAGTCGTTCAACCCCTAGTACTTATTGAAATTAAGTACCTACTCATTCAGTTTGCCATTTCGGACAAAGCCATTGATTTAGGTTTAAAGTTACTTTTTCTGTAGTGTGCAGAAGTCTTTTTGGCGGGAGCTGTTGCCATGCTGAATCGTAGAAGAGATCAGATGTGCTAAAACACTAGTCACATTTAAATCTAGACTCAAAACGCATCTTTTTAGCTGTGCATTTGTTGAATGAGCACTGTGCAATGTCCGAACTGATTGCACTATATTTTCACTGTTTTATGTTTTATTATTGTTTTATTATTAACTGTTTTAAAATGTTTTAATCATTTTAAAAGTAAAATTACTTGTTTTATTTTTGTTATTATTTTTCTTCATGATTATTTTACTTTCTCTTATGTAAAGCACTTTGAATTACCATTGTGTACGAAATGTGCTATATAAATAAACTTGCCTTGCCTTGCCTTGCCTTGCCTGCCTAATTTCAGAGCTCGGAGATCATGGCTTTTCATAGTCATCATGCACACGTTAAACTCCGAGTCAGCCTAAACAGACTGGATTGAACTAACTCTGTTCAGCTGTTCAGAAACTCAAAACTCAGAGTTTCCAATCTCAGGGTAAGTCAACTCAGAGTTCAAGTTTAAACTGAGAGTTTGCTTGATCATCCTTTCTTGAATATATCCCCCATAGGAGACACTGGACACTCCTGACTCAGTTGTGAGCTCATGTGTAGTTGTGTGTTTGGTCTCTGTGTGTCAGTAGTGAGTGATAGTGTTTGAGCAGCTGCAGCATCAGTTCAGTCACTGTGACTCTGACTGACACAGGTTTTTGTACCACGCTTTATCACTGTGTGAATGTTTCATCACCCGCACAATATCCACCACTTGTTCTGCAATGGAAACTCTGACAGTAATAATGTCCAGCATCTTCAGTCTGGACTCCACTGATGGTCAGAGTGAAATCACTGTTAGATCCACTGCCACTGAATCTAGATGGAGTTCCTGACACAAGATTTTTTACATAATAAATCAGGAGTTTAGAAGCTTCTCCAGGTTTCTGTGAGTACCAGAATAAGCCTTCATCCCCATTCCCCAATCTGCGCACATCAGTGCTGGTTTTGCAGCTGATCTTCACTGTTTCTCCTGGTTGAGCTGCTGTCGTTGAGGGACTCTGAGTGACGCTGATCTGTCCTCTACTCTCTGAAACACACAACAAGAAGAAAATCAACTCAAAACTTTGACAATATACTTGAAGAAATGAATTGATATCAAACTTGTGCTGCACAAACCTTGAGCAAACGCTGTGAGAGTCCAGATGAAGATGATGATGAAGGTCATGTTGATGAAGATTGTTGTGTGTGTCAGTGATGAAGTGTTAAACTCACAGCACTATAAACACTCTCAGAGCACTGAAGCATCTGAGCAATATGCAAATGAACTGATCCTGTATTTAAATGAGCTTCTAAATGAAGTTTGCTCATTCATTTCATCCTGTCAATCTTCGTATCTGCACATCACACTGTCTAATCTTTGTTTTTTACAATAAATTTGACTGGTTATCATCTACTGGATTAAAATATGAATATGGATTTATTAATGACTTCAAACATTTAAACTATTGATGGTTTTTGTAAATGAAATAAACGTATTTCAGCTCAGTTGGTTTGAGCGAACTTAAGAAACATCACTATAGACAGCAGTGATGCATACTGGCTTTTATGGTGCATTGTGGGAATGTTTTGAGGATGAGGGTGATGTAATCCCTGAGTAGTGCCCTGACTAGTGAACTAAGGAGCTGATTGAGACACACTCTTACAGACTGACTCACATGTGAACATTTTCAGGTAAAATCATGGTTTATCAATAAGTGTGAATTTAAAAAAATTACATAAAATTTACAACCAATTTAAGCCACATGAAAAACGACCCCTGGTGGTGTGAAATGTGTAAAGATTAAATATTTAAATAAATAGTGATAAATGTATATTTAAAATAGGGCCGGGACTTTAACGCGTTAATTGCGATTAATTAATTACACAAAAAATAACGCGTTAATTAAGATTAATTAATTACAGAAAAAAAAAATTCCCGCATTTTTAATAATGTATTTTTGCACCGCGGAACGTTTCTCACTGGATGAGTTTCGGCGGGTCGATTATACTGAAGCACCAACTAGCGTTCGCATCGGTTCGCATATCACAGCAGCACATCGACGAGCCTCAAGTATCATCTCAACGCAAAACATATAGCAGCTGAATTAGCAGACAAGTTTGCTAAACAGGCTTTGAAAGCAACAAATGTGTCTATTCAGTGTAAAATATCAAAATCAGAGGCTAAGTCAATGATTAAAAAACATGTTAAAAAGTTATGGCAAGATAAATGGGATAGGGGAGATAAAGGGAGGGGCTTTTACATTGTAAACCCTAAGGTTGGTCAGGGCCGTTTGATAATAAGATGTCGAAAAGAAGAGGCAATTTTTACAAGAATGAGAATAGGACACACTGGACTGAACAAAACATTGCAGCTGATAGGAAAGCATAATTCAGGAAATTGTGGGAGCTGTAATGTGCCAGAAACAGTGGAACATGTCTTTATGATGTGTAGGCAATTTAATAGAGAAAGGATTTTAATTAAAAGGAAAATAGAGGACCGTGGGGAAAGTTTTAGCTTTAGAAACATTTTGTCTAAGGCTTCCGATCATAAAGTAATAAAGTATATGTTTGAATTTTTAAAGAACACTGGACTCATTGATAGAATATAGGGAATTTAATTAGGTTTAACAAAGGACTTTTTTTCTTTTTCTTTTTTGTAGTTTACAGGCTACATTATTTTCAAATTTTTAAACCAAAGTGGTGATTGGGTACAATTTAATCTGGAGGGTGGCGGTAGTGCGCTAAGTTAGTCCGCATCCGCCGTTAAGCAACCAAAGAAGAAGAAGAAGAAGAACAAATAGCAGCTAGCGTGGACTTTACACTTTATATTGAACTATGTATTATTTTGTTGGTGCAACTGGCAGTTTATGTTGAACTCTTTATTGTTTTGGCCAAGGTTATTGAGAGTTGGACTTAGTATGTTATGGCCTCTGAAGCAACAGAGAGATGTTTTCTAATAGTATTCTGAATGTAATTGACAGTATTGTGTTTTACTTAAAAAACACTTTACAGACGGTTCCAGTACCTATAAGCTTCCTGAATTTCTGAAATGTACTATTTCTAAATTGCACTGGTCTGCTAGACTTGGTTGAACAGAAATAAACAATATTTTGTTGCTTAAGCTTATGTATTCAGTCATTATTCAATGGTGTACTATAAATCCATGTAAAAAAAAAAAAAAACTTCTCACTGTTCTCAGGTCAAATATTTATATGCGATTAAAATGCGATTAATTTTGATTAATTAATTACAAAGCCTCTAATTAATTAGATTAATTTTTTTAATCGAGTCCCGGCCCTAATTTTAAATAAAAAAAATGTCATTACAATTTAGTCCCATGGACATATTTTTGTCTTTTATGGCTTTTGATTTGTGATTTTGCACTGATTTTAATGATGAATGTTGACACGACTAAAAAGGACAAATGAAAGTCACTCAGGTCCAGAGACTGTGTTAACAATGTCATTCAAAAATGTAGGGTCAGTAAGATTATTTTAATAAAGGATTATTTTAAAGAAGTCTCTTGAACTGCATTTTTACAGAATTGTTTTCTATGTGAATATATAGTAAAATGTCATTTATTTCTGTAATGTGCAGCTGTATTTTCAGCATCTTTCCTCCAGTCTTCAGTGTCACATGATCTTCAGAAATCAGTCTAATATGATGATTTACTGCTCAAGAAACATTTCTGATTATTATCAATGTTGAAAACAGTTGTGCTGCTGAATAATTTTGGGGAAACTGTAATTTAATATTTCAGGATTCTTTGATGAATATAAAGTTCAAAATAATTTATTTGAACATTATAAATGTCTTTTGATCAGTTTAATTGAGTGCAGCGTTAGTTCAGTCAGGCCACGGAGGCATAGGCTTCGACCAGCTGATGCGGTCAGCTGTCAAATGGCTCCAATCACTACCACTCTCTAATTCACTAGTTCACGCTTACATATAATTAGCTGAGGTATGGTATGTGTATTTGGCGTGCTGTCCCGGGAAGGGCTCCGAGCTCGGGAATGGCCCGAACCTAGAGTACCCCCCCTTTCCCCGTCTATTTATAAACTGAACTCGAAGTGAGGAGATGGTTTGGAGTAGGGATGCTGATAAACTGTCAATGGATAGAGGTAAGTCAGCGATATTTATACTATGGGATTGATTACTTGATTATGGTCCAGCTGTGTTGGTTGGGCTAAGTATTTGACGTGCTCCTCCCGAATCTCATTAATAAAATTACATTTCACTAGTTCACGCTTACATATAATTAGATATAATTAGATTAAATGTACAAGAGGACAGCCGCCAGTTTAAAGAATGCCCCCCTAAAAAGCATAGAGTACTGGCGGGGGCTGATTTGGTTTCTGAGAAGTCGTCTCATTGGCAGGCTGAAAGGGCCTAAGTACTCCGGAGGGAGCGACTTGGGCGTTGGGAGAGTAGGCCCTACCGGCTGCAGCTAGTGAACTACGTGGTTGTTGGCGCCCGGTCGGTAGGACTCGAGCCGATGCTCAACTGGAGCTTTTGGCGTTGGAACGGTGAGCCCTACCGGCCGATGAGGAGGAGCAGTGTGGTTGTGGTGCCCGACCGGGAGGACCCGAGTTGCCTCGACCGGAATAGGTCACGGTGTCGGCGTACGGGCCCTACTGGCTGATAGCCCCTGCTATTCAGTGGGTGAAGGGCCTAATGCTAACCGAGAGGGCCCCTGAAGCCTCCGACAGGAGATTGAGACTCATAGCATAGAACCGGTAAGCCTCGCCAGGCGGGGTTAAAAGATGAGAGGGTAGCTGAGAGTAGCTGAGAGTGTTTATTTATTTTTTTTGCAGGATTTGGCGAGAGGAAGAGACTCGTAGCGTCGGACGGTTAAGCATCGCCTACCGTGAATGGTAAATTAAGTTGCGTGGCCGAGAGACTGTTACCGACGTCCGAAGGGAGCACACGCATCGAACGGGTAAGCCTCGCCGACCGTAGAGTGGAAACGTAAAGCAAGTCTGTCCAGGAGGCTCTTGCCAGCGTCCGTAGGGAGCACGTGCATCGAATGGGTAAGCCTCACTGACCATAGAAAAGGAAAAGGTAAGGTTGTCTCACTGGGAGGCTCTCGCCGGCGTCCGAAGGGAGCACACGCATCGAACAGTGAAAATTTGTTTCGGATGGAAAGTCCAAGAATGCTTAAGCAGGAAAGCATCTGACAGGATTTTAATACTCGCGATGTCATACGAGCAAGCTTTGCTGATAGTTGAATGGAGAAGGCAAAGGTTGGCTCAACCGGGAGCACTCTTGCAGCGCCTGACAGGGAGTTCGATACTAAGGATGATTTGTTTGTCTACGAGGGTAGACGCTGTGAGGGTTACTTGAATAATTGTCTAGCAAATCCAATGAGCTGCTTCCGATAATGAGTCCGAAAAATCTTGGTGCAGTCATTGTATTCGAAATTAAGCGTGCAAAAATAAATTGGATTTCCTGTGCCAGTGTACCCCAAATAGGTGCCATGTATCGGCGATGTGGTCATTGTCAACATGTGAGATCGATCGTACATATCGACGATGTAATCGTGCATGGGTGGAGTAAGAGAAAGATTCTTTATACTTGTCTGAGCTTACTATTTGGCATTTTGACCATGCAGGTGCATGAAAAGAGCCTATGGAATCACCAATAATCTCATCACCAATCACCAATAATCAAAAAATATACTTTCGGACGTACTGATAAACTGGCATTAAATATAAAATACTATATTTAAAACTGCTAGTTCATGTAGTCGGCACTACTGTCATCTCCCTTGTCCTGTGAATATTTTATTATTATTATTATTATTATTATCATTATTATTATTTTTTAAAAAATATAGTAGATTCCATTTAAAGTCCAATGATTTAACCCTAATATGGACATAAACTAATGCCTTAAATACAAGTTATTCAAAAACCGGTAAGTTCATATATTTGGAGTGAGTTCGGTTGAAATGATGCCTTGGTCTTATGCGCTCCGTACCACATGCCTCATGATGGGACTGACGCGCCGCCCCTGAAACCAGAATGAGATGCGTTCTAACGTAACTGTGGCATTAAACTCCGTTAGTGAGAGCTCCTTTAAAATATGGCACATATCGAATTACCTGTTAGAGTACGATGGAATACCTTATATCTGCAAACGATGTATGTCTATTTGTGGATGGAGACTTCTTTGCCACCTACAGGCTCACATCATCCTTTGAGAGCACGGGCGAGCGTGAAATGCAGTGCTGAGATGGGATAACGGAGCAGTTTGATAGCCAAATTATGGTAGGCCGCCAAATAATTATTATAAAAAACGTTGGTTGGAGAATGGGCCTAATATCGTCTTGGCTATTGTCGATACATGATTCTATCACTGCAACCTAGGATGCCTGGCATACCTTTAAGCGAAGGTGATGTGATTTATATATATATATATATATGACATAATACAAGCAGCAGGTCTTATAAATCCCCTTTGTAGCACTCTTCGTTGGTACGAAAATTGGGTCTGTGATAAGGTGACTGACGAAGCGAACCAGCATTTTGATAAACCGTCAGTGGATAGAGGTAAGTCAGCGATATTTATACTATGGGATTGATTACTTGATTATGGTCCACCTGTGTTGGTTAGGTATCTGACGCGCTCCTCCCGAATCTTATTAATAAATTACATTTTCTGCGATTAACATTACATCAATAAGTAGCTAAATTAGATGCTCATGCATCCAATATAATACATATCTATTTTTTTTCTCAACTGTTATCTTCCATTTAAGACATAACCACAGTTATTTTGAACATACTTTCCAAGATGGGTAATTTTATATTAAATCTATGGATGTTCCTGCAGGTTTTTAACAGACATGAGGATCATCACACACATATCTCTGTCAGTCTCTGAGTTTGATGAGGAGTCACGTCACACATGACATAATACATGTTCACTCTTTATAAATCTTTATCAAATAAATGTAAATATGGTGATATGCGTATGTTTTTTAATGGTTAACTGAAGCTGTTGGGTAATCTGGTCTTTCATTTGAAAATTAACCTTTATATCATTGTTAATCTTTCCTGCATGAATATTTATATAAATTATATTCATTATCATTTGTTTTGAAATTGATAAACATTTTATATGATGCAGTTAATATCTGCATTATGAAGCATGAACTTAATAAATCATAATAATGGAATGGGATGGAAAAATATCCACTGAAGATCGAAAGTGGATGGATTTCTACATGAAGGAGTGAAAATATCAGGAGACAAAAATACCTTCAGAAAAATCATAATCAAAAATAAATGTTGTAGCTCAACAAAACTGATGTTTATTGTAAGATAATATTAATATGTTTTTCCCTGTTGAGTGAGTGATAGTGTTTGAGCAGCTGCAGCATCAGTTCAGTCACTGTGACTCTGACTGACACAGGTTTTTGTACCACGCTTTATCACTGTGTGAACACACGTTTACTGTTGATGTTGTGGTAACTCTGACAGTAATAATGTCCAGCATCTTCAGTCTGGACTCCACTGATGGTCAGAGTGAAATCAGTCCCACTTGACTCTCCATTCCCACTGAATCGACTGAAACTCTCATCTTCGAGATCGGTTACATCATAAATGATGAGTTTAGGAGCTTCTCCAGGTTTCTGCTGATACCAAGCTAAACCCCAGCTAGTTATTCCAGGATCAGTTTTACACTCTATCGTGGCGTCTTGTCGTTCAGAAACAGTCACAGCTTCAGGCTGAGTCACAGTGATTCCTCTGGATGCTGCTGACAACAACATTATATGTGTTCAATCAAATCAAATCAACATTAAAGAGTCAAAAATGAGCATCTTTGACTTCTGTTACCTGGAATAAAAGCTGCCAGAATCCAGATGAAGCTGCTGAAGAGATTCATTGTGTTTGTTGGTTTTGTACCGTGGTAAACAGCAGTGTGTTATAAAGTGTTGAGTCTGAACGCTATAAACACTCGGAGCGCTGAAGCATGTGCTGATGCAAAGTGACTCTCTGTGGAAAAACCCTCCTGGAGGAAAACAGACATGAACATCCCCACATGCAGATGAAACCTGAGCCTCTAAACCTGTTTTAGTCTCATGATCCAGTGCTGTGTGTTCTCACTTCTTTACAAATCTGGAAATCATGTCTTTTTCATTCTGTGTGAGTCTCTGGTTCAGACTGCAGGTTTTCTCTTGATTCAGTGACAGAGCTGAAACATTCAGAGAAACAAGTATGTCCCTGTGAACTCAGTGTGAGGGCAAAGGTCATTTCAGAGGTCACAGGTCATCAGAACTCATTAAAACTGCTTTGAGAAATATATGATCTTTTAGAAACCCAAATGAAGATGTATAAAGACAATTGATCAATAGTCCAATATTTCATGTCTGCTGTTGAGTCTCATATCAGTGTGTGTGTGTGTGTGTGTTGTGGAGTTTGTGTTCATTTGAGTGTGAAGGAGGTTTTTGTACGACGCTTTCACTAGAATGAAGCACTGTGGTACACTTTTGGTGGAGGAACTAAACTGACGATCAGAAGTAAGTCTTTCTTAAATGATCTAATATAAATATATCATGTGTGTGTGTTTTAAATAGAGGTTTAATGTTATTTGATAATATTTGGCAACAATATTCTTAATTTATTACAAAAAAAATTGACTTAAAATTACTAACAAACTCTACTTACACTTCTCATCTTATTTATAGTCAAATGTTCTTCTATTTTATTGATTGATTGCATCAGTTTTTGTATTTTAATTATTACATTTTGTCTACAATGTTAAGTCATATTTGGTGACAGTTAATTTTTGTACATTTTAAACCATAGTTCATAAGTGTACTTTACTATTTTTACACCTGATGTATGCAAACATTTCAATATATTTTAATTAATGCATTTTTATGATATTCAATTATTTCTTAATATATTTCAATAGGTGCATGACATAAAAGCTGAATAATGTAGACAGAATATAATCTAATTGCTGTCAATGTGAGTCAAAAAGACATTCAGTTGATAAACATGTTAAAATAAATGATTTAAACTATTACGTTTATGTATAGTTGTTTATAAGAAAATGTCCTGAATGAGGACTGTTTTCAAATGAATAATATATTAAAGTAAACAATTAGCAAATAGCACAATAAAATTATCAGAGATGTTTTATAAAGTAAGTTTAAACATTTTACTTATTTCAGAAAGTAACAAATTAGCATTTTACTGTACATCACGTTTACTTTAGAGAAGTGATATATTTATGAATACAGTATACAATATCTTAGACTTGATCACTGTTAAAAATATGTAAAATTTACAGTAAAAATAAAAGCAGTGTTTGCCAGACTTCTTGTTCTTCACTTCCAAAAATTTAACAGTGTTGTACTGTAAAATTACATGAAATGTCCAGTTAGATTTATTACAAATTTTCACTGTGTATAGTAAAATAACGTTCAGTGAACTGATGAACAGGTTTTCACCGTAGCATGTTTACAGTCTTGTACCATTACAATAACTTTTTTATTGTAATAATAGTAATATTAATTATTCTAATGGAGAATCATTTTAATCTTCATTCATGATATTTGTGTTATATGAATGAAAGTAGTGATGTGAAGTTACAGTAAAATTATGAACTATTTGTTATTTTCACAGTGAAGACTGTAGCTGCAGATGTTAACAACTGTCTCTCTCTCTCTCTCTCTCTCTCTCTCTGTGTGTGTGTGTGTGTGTGTGTGTGTGTCTCTCTCTCTCTCTCTGTGTGTGTGTGTGTGTCTCTCTCTCTCTCTCTCTCTGTGTGTGTGTGTGTGTGTGTGTGTGTCTCTCTCTCTCTCTCTGTGTGTGTGTGTGTGTGTGTGTGTGTGTCTCTCTCTCTCTCTCTCTCTCTCTCTGTGTGTGTGTGTGTGTGTGTGTGTGTCTCTCTCTCTCTGTGTGTGTGTGTGTTTCAGCTGGTCCCTCCGTGAAGCCCTCCGTGTCTCTGCTGCCTCCCTCTTCTCTGCAGATCTCTGGAGACTCAGCCGCACTGCTCTGTCTGCTCAGCTCTTACTCTCCACAGGGGGCGCAGGTGAGCTGGACGCTGGACGGGTCAGAGGTCACCGAGGGGGTTCAGACCAGCGCAGAGAGCGAGCGGGACGGACGCTACAGCCGCAGCAGCGTCCTGAGCCTCAGCAAAGCACGCTGGGAAGCCGGCGAGCGCTTCGTCTGCAGAGTAACACATGACGGAGCTGCTCAGGAGACCTCGTTCCTCAAGAGCTCCGAGTGCTGATGTTTCTCCAGTGAAGAGCAGCAGGATTCACAGCAGTCTCCTGATTTACAGCTCAATACTCAAGCAGTCTTTCAATGTGCTGCCATTGCTGTTCATTCAATAAAGCTTCTGAACGCCTTCCATTTGTGTCCGACTGCATCATTGATCAGTGTGTCCTTCCTTCACTAAAGTTTCAGCTGCTGTTGATGGATTGTAATAGTTGAGAACAGCTGTGTTTAGCAGTAAATGTGAACTGAAGCTCTTGGGGTTTGAACATGGTCTCTGGAGACGGAGCTGCTCTATTCTGAGATCATCAGAATCACTAAAGCTGTCAATGCAAATCTGATTTCAGCTCAAACTCACAGTTTCTCTGTTTGATCGGTTAAACGCTCTGAACTGGAACAGTTTCACTTCTGCTCATCAGAAATGAGTTATGAGTAAGAAATTAATTATCAGCTTGAGATGAAGAAGTTAAGAAGTTAATGCTAGTTTAATGGTTTGTAGTTTAATGTGCAAAATGTAATGTACAAACCAAAACAAGATATTGCAATATAATTGTTTGCTTTGATATTTGTTTATCTCTCAGTTTTCTCTGAATCTGAGTATAGCTGAGACAAACCCATCTGTCACAGGACAGATCCCAGTCTAATAGAGCTGATGTGACTCCTGACTCAGTTGTGAGCTCATGTGTAGTTGTGTGTTTGGTCTCTGTGTGTCAGTAGTGAGTGATAGTGTTTGAGCAGCTGCAGCATCAGTTCAGTCACTGTGACTCTGACTGACACAGGTTTTTGTACCACGCTTTATCACTGTGTGAACACCCAGCTACTACTGATGTAGTGTACACTCTGACAGTAATAATGTCCAGCATCTTCAGTCTGGACTCCACTGATGGTCAGAGTGAAATCACTGTTAGATCCACTGCCACTGAATCTAGATGGAGTTCCTGACTGGAGAGTGTTTGCATCATAAATCAGGAGTTTAGGAGCTTCTCCAGGTTTCTGTAAGTACCAGTGTAAAGGCTGAACACCCCAACCCTGGTAAACTTCAGGACTGGTTTTACAGGACATGGTAACTTTGTCTCCTGGTTGAACAGGTTTCTCTGCAGGCGTCTGAGTGACTGTGACTCCAGCTGCTGATTCTACATCAAGAAAAATGAATCAACATTCAGAATTCAGTATTTGTTGAAGGACAGTATTTCTGGCACAGATGGTCAATTAGAATAGAGTATGTTTATCTCCTCACCTGTGAAACAGTAGCTGGTGAAGATCCAGATGAAGATGGTGAAGAAGCTCATGATTGCTGTTGTTCAGATTCTCAAACTCACAGAGTTATAAAACCTCCTGAAGCTTGTGCTGAAATGCAAATCATCTCTATGTAAATCTGTGTACAGCTTACAGCAGATGATGCACATAAAACATTACAGTGTTCAGGATCTTATTTCATGTTATGAGTCAAAAACACATTAATGTTTCTAAAGCTCCATGTTTTCTGATTATTTAAATCACAGTTGCATAAAGAAACAAGCATGTCACTGTGAACTCGGTGAGAGGGCAAAGGTCATTCCAGAGGTCAAAGGTCATCAAAACATCTTTTAAAAGCTTTTTTAATTATTTCAAATGCTTAGAGAAATAAATGATCATTTAGATACCCAAAACTAAAATGTCTAATAAAACTGTTATTAATAAATGCATTTTCTGAGTAATGTAGTTTAATTTATTTACTTTTTTTATTCATAAATAATTTCTAGTTTTCATGCATCAAGAGACATTTAGTGATGATGAGGCTGTTTTTGTGAAAGTCAATCCAATTTTCCAAAGTATCAGTGTGTGAGTGTGTGTGTGTTCATTTGAGTGTGACAGAGGTTTTTGTACGATGCTTTGTCACTGTGTAAACACATAGTCACCCACACAATCACCATCAGAATCTGTTCTGCAGTGAAAACTCTGACAGTAATAATGTCCAGCATCTTCAGTCTGGACTCCACTGATGGTCAGAGTGAAATCACTGTTAGATCCACTGCCACTGAATCTAGTTGGAATTCCTGACTGAAGAGTGTTTGCATAATAAATCAGGAGTTTAGGAGCTTCTCCAGGTTTCTGTAAATACCAAGCTAAAAAATTATACTGATTTTGGTATATGTACACATCAGTGCTGGTTTTGCAGCTGATCTTCACTGTTTCTCCTGGTTGAGCTGCTGTTGAGGGACTCTGAGTGACGCTGATCTGTCCTCTACACTCTGAAACACACAACAAGAAGAGAATCAACTCAAAACTTTGACAATATACTTGAAGAAATGAATTGATATCAAACTTGTGCTGCACAAACCTTGAGCAAACGCTGTGAGAGTCCAGATGAAGATGATGATGAAGGTCATGTTGATGAAGATTGTTGTGTGTGTCAGTGATGAAGTGTTAAACTCACAGCACTATAAACACTCTCAGAGCACTGAAGCATCTGAGCAATATGCAAATGAACTGATCCTGTATTTAAATGAGCTTCTAAATGAAGTTTGCTCATTCATTTCATCCTGTCAATCATTGTATCTGTAGATCACAGTTTAATCTTTGTTTTTTTACAATTATTTTGAGTAGTTATCATCTGTCGGTTTAATACAGGATTAAAATATGATTATGGATTTATTTAATGACTTCAAACATTTTGATCATTAATGTTTTTGTAAATAAAATAAATGTATTTCAGCTCAGTTGGTTTGAGCAAACTTAAGAAACATCACTATAGACAGCAGTGATGCATACTGGCTTTCATGGTGCATTGTGGGAATGTTTTGAGCATGATGTCATCCCTGAGTAGTGCACTGACTAGTGAACTAAGGAGCTGATTGAGACACACTCTTACTGACTGACTCACATGTGAACATTTTCAGGTAAAATCATGGTTTATCAATAAGTGGGAACTTAAAATAAGCATAAAATTTACAACCACATGAAAAAAGAATATGTAATATGTAAAATATGTAAAGATTAAATGTTTAAATAAATAGTGATAAATGACTATTTAAAATAAATAAAAAATGTCATTACAATTTAGTCCCATGGACATATTTTTTTCTTTATGGCTCTTGATTTGTGATTTTGCACTGATTTTAATGATTTTAATGAAGGTTGACACGACTAAAAAGGACAAATGAAAGTCACTCAGGTCCAGAGACTGTGTGCAAAGGGTAGGTATTATTGTGATTATAATTAATCACACACACGGTGTTGAACGCTACAGTTGTGTTCAGATCATGTGTTCACTGGACTGGACTCTCTCAGATATCGTCATTATATACAGTGGAAACGATGTAATCAAGAATTCATCCGTGCTGTAGTCAGCGAGAAACAGCGGAATCATCAGTCGTTAAGCAGGAATGTTTGTTGTTTGGATCCGTACGCTTAAATCCCGAATGGATTAACCATTTAGTTAAAAATAAAAAATAGGGCCTGCTATTTTCACCCGCTGGAGAGAACACTCTTCGCTGCTTTGACTGCAGGGGTCTGCTGTTCACCCCTCGCTACTCAAATTAAAGAGGGGCCTGCTGTTCTCTCCCTCCTTTTGAGGGGAGAATACACCTCTGCTAGCCAGTAGTCTTCATTAAGAATAGCTCAATAACATTATCTTTTCTCTTTTGCAGGAATGAAACAAGGTTGGTTTTTGGGGGGTTCTTCTTCAGGCAGTAATACCTCTCATTATGTTTGGGGGGTTAATGGTAAAGCTCTTGCATGTTCAATTATTCTGGGAGAAAGAACCCCCATAAGCAAACCATACCGCCAAATATAAATTGTGTTCAATAAAATGAAGTGGTTCCTGTCTGAAATGCGTTTTTGCTAAACGAAATATTACTTTCTTTCAAAAGATAAAAAATATCTTACTGCCCATATGTAAATATAATATGGTATACAGTGTATATTGCTCTATATTAAAAGTAATGTTTCCATGTGTTACCCACATACATATACGTATTCTCTGGATAGATGAAGAGATAACTTCATAACACGTTACAATTTCAGAGCAAAAACCCTATATGTCCATATATTAATAATATCTATGTGATGATTTTTTTTTCTGTGGTATATGTAGCAGCCATATATGTGAATATATGCAATTTTATTAAAACAACATATAGAAAAAATTTCTGTATGTGTGTATATATATAGACATAAAATACATGCCTATCTTGCTTATATAATATCTATCTGTACAAGTTTTTATAATGGATATGCATGTAAATTGACATATATTTCCCAATTTTTTTTTTACATACATAAACATACATTTGTGTATGGACATTTTATAAATGCACTTGTAAATATTACATTTGTGTAAGAAAGACCCCAAATGTTTCAACAGTAGTGTACAGTAACTGAGATCGATCGCTGGTTTTACAGTCGATGGAGAAACTCTGACACACAATATGAGGGTTTTAGGATCATAAATCAGCAGAGACACTGTCTGATCTTTATGTGAAGCATTTGCTGAACCGACCTGAAAGAGAGAGTTTGAAGAGCTGTGAAACAAGGTTTACATATCATTCATCAAATTAAATATGTAACTGAACTGTGAGTTTCTGTGCTGAATTTAAGTATCATAGAGTTTTGTCCTTCCTCATTGATTATAGCAGCTGTATCTGTGACTGAAAACAGCTGCATGTGTTTGTGAGACAGATGTTGAGCTTCAATCTCCATCATGTGACGGATCTATAAGAGCACAATGAATCAAATCAAAACCTCAAAGCTGTGCAGATTCAATCAGTCCAGTTTCCAGCATTTCTCTTCTCCCTACAGAGAGTCAGAATATGAGGAGAAAGAGCAAAAACAACAGTTTCAGATCCTCCTTTGAGCAGCTGCAGCATCAGTTCAGTCACTGTGACTCTGACTGACACAGGTTTTTGTACCACGCTTTATCACTGTGTGAACACACAGCTACTAGGACAGTGAACACTCTGACAGTAATAATGTCCAGCATCTTCAGTCTGGACTCCACTGATGGTCAGAGTGAAATCACTGTTAGATCCACTGCCACTGAATCTAGATGGAGTTCCTGACTGGAGACGGTTTGCATCATAAATCAGGAGTTTAGGAGCTTCTCCAGGTTTCTGTAAGTACCAGTGTAAAGGCTGAACACCCCATCCCTGGTAAACTTCAGGACTGGTTTTACAGGACATGGTAACTTTGTCTCCTGGTTGAACAGGTTTCTCTGCAGGCGTCTGAGTGACTGTCACTCCAGCTGCTGATTCTACATCAAGAAAAATGAATCAACATTCAGAATTCAGTATTTGTTGAAGGACAGTATTTCTGGCACAGATGGTCAGTTAGAATAGAGTATGTTTATCTCCTCACCTGTGAAACAGTAGCTGGTGAAGATCCAGATGAAGATGGTGATGAAGCTCATGGTTGCTGTTGTTCAGATTCTCAAACTCACAGAGTTATAAAACCTCCTGAAGCTTGTGCTGAAATGCAAATCGTCTCTATGTAAATCTGTGTACGGCTTACAGCAGATGATGCACATAAATCATATTTTCATATGTTATAGAACAAGCATAATCTTACACTGGAACATTTCTTAACATAATTAGATATTAATTGTTTATTTTATTTTATGACTTTTGGAGACAATCTAATAATTAGAATGTCTTTTAGGATTTCCAGTGTGGCTGGATGCATTGATGCATATTCCTATCATCACTTTCTGATGATTACTGTACGGAATGAAAGGATGCCAAATGGCAGAGCAGTGTGAGATTTGATTTTAATATTAGTATTGTGGCCATCTCTTCATCTGTCATTACTGGTGCAGGTTCTCCTCCCATTTCACGAGTCTCTTTCTTCTTGCTGTTATAATTATGTGATAAAGCATTAAGACTATATGTGGGAAAAGCTGCTGCACATTGAAATAGATATACACTGAATGATATTTCTTAACAATCAAATGTTTGTAAAGACATGTAATGTAAGCCTACACGCATTTCATGCTTGAAGCTTTATACCATTGAATTATGTTTTTGTTAAATGTTTTTCTGCTGCCATTAGTTCACTAAATTACCTTTCTGCCAGTTTTAACCTCTGATAACATTGACTGCATCTGAAATGGCATAATTGTCTACTATATAGTACGGAAAAATCAGTAGGTGAGTGAATGAGTATGTTTGAATCTGTTGTGTTCTTAAAAGAGTAGGTCGAGATTCAGATGTGCGTATACTTAATTTGTGTTCTAATATGCTACTCACCTACTATATAATAGGGAAAAAGAGTATATGAAGAAAGAAGTAAATCGAAACCTCATTATTCATTAAACAGTAGGCGAGAAATCCCTGGATGTCCTACTGCTTCAGCCCAGATTCTGAAGTGTTCATCGATGGATACTTTTCAATCCCAGGATGCCATGCGAGAGGATACGTCATCATCGAACGACATCATCGGAGAGCAGCGGTGAATGTTTACAAATGTGAGTATTATAAACCAAAACACAGTTTCCGTGTGTTAAAATCATATTTATTGAGCTACTGTAAACTGTAAATTAACACATGCATTCATTCATTACTTGACTGAATATTTAGATGTATTCACCTTGGCTGCATCTGTCTAGTGTGAAGTCATGCATAGCCATGGCATATGAAAAAAACAAATTACAATTTGTTTGTTTTGCAAAAAATATAGAATTGTTAGTCAACGTTTATCATTATTATTGTTAATTTCTAAGTAGTAATACATTTTTAAAGTGTCCAAAGACCAGATTTTCAAGCAGCTGATCCACCTCTGCTTTGTGCAGATAACGCTGAGGAAAACCATATTAGACAGGGTTGTGATGTTATTGATGCTATCAGGTGTTTAATATTTCAGGATTCTACTGCGGGACATTTCAGTAGCGTTAAAAATATAAAAAACACAAAATGTTTTGGTAATACTACAATCACAATAAAAGGACAGCTGTTTCTTCAACAAGAGCACAAAAGGAGCAAATTGCATCAGCATCAAAATATTTACAGATAGTAAATATTAAACCTGTCGCAGTCAGACATATATTTGAAGTTGTTGCGCTTGTGGATTTTTCAGTTCTGTAAATTTTGTATTTTCACATAATGACATAAATTATAAATAAAAACAGTTTCTGTAATTTGAGCTGAGGATATTGTTTTTTTTTTGTCATTGTTTTATGATTGAGTAAATGTTTCTGTTGGAAGAGAACATGTGTTAGTGTTTTGAATAATTATTTGATTTTGGAACATGTTTGCAGTGTTTTGTTAGACACTGTGTATTGTGTTGGTTTATTATTGTATTTTGAAATTTTTTGGGGGGTTTAGTTTACAATGTGTGATTTTGAACATGAAATTAACTGTTTTGCCCGTTGTGTGTTTTTAGGTGTGTTGGTGCGTTAAGAGTTTAGCAAACTTGTTAAATGTATTGAAAAAACTGTCGATTGTAAAAAAAAAAAAAAAAAAAAAACTAAGTACCTACTCATTCAGTTTGCCATTTCGGACGCAGCAATTGATTTAGAATTAAAGTTACGTATTCCGTAGTATGCAGAAGTCTTTTTGGCGGGAGCTGTTGCCATGCTGAATCATAATTTCAGAGCTCAGAGATTATGGCTTTTCATAGTCATCATGAACACGTTAAACTCAGAGTCAGCCTAAACAGACTGGAGTGAACTAACTCTGTTCAGCTGTTCAGAAACTCAAAACTCAGAGTTTCCAATCTCAGGGTAAGTTGACTCAGAGTTCAAGTTTTAACTCCGAGATTGTTGAACCTCCTTTCTTGAATATATCCCCCATAGTGCACACTGGACGCTCCTGACTCAGTTGTGAGCTCATGTGTAGTTGTGTGTTTGGTCTCTGTGTGTCAGTAGTGAGTGATAGTGTTTGAGCAGCTGCAGCATCAGTTCAGTCACTGTGACTCTGACTGACACAGGTTTTTGTACCACGCTTTATCACTGTGTGAACACACCACCACTGTGTAAACTCTGACAGTAATAGTGTCCAGCATCTTCAGTCTGGACTCCACTGATGGTCAGAGTGAAATCACTGTTAGATCCACTGCCACTGAATCTAGATGGAGTTCCTGACTCAAGCTTTTTTACGTAACGAATCAGGAGTTTAGGAGCTTCTCCAGGTTTCTGTAAGTACCAGGCTAAACCTTCATCCCCATCACTCCATCTGTACACATCAGTGCTGGTTTTGCAGCTGATCTTCACTGTTTCTCCTGGTTGAGCTGCTGTTGAGGGACTCTGAGTGACGCTGATCTGTCCTCTACACTCTGAAACATACAACAAGAAGAAAATCAACTCAAAACTTTGACAATATACTTGAAGAAATGAATTGATATCAAACTTGTGCTGCACAAACCTTGAGCAAACGCTGTGAGAGTCCAGATGAAGATGATGATGAAGGTCATGTTGATGAAGATTGTTGTGTGTGTCAGTGATGAAGTGTTAAACTCACAGCACTATAAACACTCTCAGAGCACTGAAGCATCTGAGCAATATGCAAATGAACTGATCCTGTATTTAAATGAGCTTCTAAATGAAGTTTGCTCATTCATTTCATCCTGTCACTGATTGTATCTGTAGATCACAGTTTAATCTTTGTTTTTTTACAATTATTTTGACTAGTTATCATCTGTCGGTTTAATACAGGATTAAAATATGATTATGGATTTATTTAATGACTTCAAACATTTTGATTATTAATGTTTTCGTAAATAAAATAAATGTATTTCAGCTCAGTTGGTTTAAGAAACATCACTATAGACAGCAGTGATGCATACTGGCTTTTATGGTGCATTGTGGGAATGTTTTGAGCATGATGTCATCCCTGAGTAGTGCACTGACTAGTGAACTAAGGAGCTGATTGAGACACACTCTTACTGACTGACTCACATGTGAACATTTTCATGCTCAAATCATGGTTTATCAATAAGTGTGAACTTAAAATAAGCATAAAATTTACAACCAGTTTAAACCACATGAAAAAAGAATATGTAATATGTAAAATATGTAAAGATTAAATGTTTAAATAAATAGTGATAAATGACTATTTAAAATAAATAAAAAATGTCATTACAATTTAGTCCCATGGACATATTTTTGTCTTTTATGGCTCTTGATTTGTGATTTTGCACTGATTTTAATGATTTTAATGAAGGTTGACACGACTAAAAAGGACAAATGAAAGTCACTCAGGTCCAGAGACTGTGTGCAAAGGGTAGGTATTATTGTGATTATAATTAATCACACACATGGTGTTGAACGCTACAGTTGTGTTCAGATCATGTGTTCACTGGACTGGACTCTCTCAGATATCGTCATCATAAACAGTGGAAACGATGTAATCAAGAATTCATCCGTGCTGTAGTCAGCGAGAAACAGTGGAATCATCAGTCGTTAAGCAGGAATGTTTGTTGTTTGGATCCGTACGCTTAAAACCGGAATGGATTAACCATTTAGTTAATCAACAATTAGGGCCTGCTATTTATGCCTGCTGTAGAGAACACTCTTCGCTGCTTTGACTGCAGGGGTCTGCTGTTCACCCCTCGCTACTCAAATTAAAGAGGGGCCTGCTGTTCTCTCCCTCCTTTTGAGGGGAGAATACCCCTCTGCTAGCCAGTAGTCTTCATTAAGAATAGCTCAATAACATTGTCTTTTCTCTTTTGCAGGAATGGAACATGGTTGGTTTTTGGGGGGTTCTTCGTCAGGCAGTAATACCTCTCATTATGTTTGGGGGGTTAATGTTAAAGCTCTTGTATGTTTAATTATTCTGGGAGAATGAACCCACATACATAAACATACATATGTGTATGGACATTTTATAAATGCACTTGTAAATATTACATTTGTGTAAGAAAGACCCCAAATGTTTCAACAGTTGTGTACAGTAACTGAGATCGATCGCTGGTTTTACAGTCGATGGAGAAACATTTAACATTTTAATGTGAAGCTGAACCGACCTGAAAGAGAGAGTTTGAAGAGCTGTGAAACAAGGTTTACATATCATTCATGTCAGATTATATTGCTGATTTGAAATATGTTACTGAACTGTGATTTCTGTGCTGAATTTAAGTATCCTAGAGTTTTGTCATTCATCATTGATTATAGCAGCTGTATCTGTGACTGAAAACAGCTGCATATGTTTGTGAGACAGATGTTGAGCTTCAATCTCCATCATGTGACGGATCTATAAGAGCACAATGAATCAAATCAAAACCTCAAAGCTGTGCAGATTCAATCAGTCCAGTTTCCAGCATTTCTATTCTCCCTACAGAGAGTCAGAATATGAGGAGAAAGAGCAAAAACAACAGAGTTTCAGATCCTCCTTTGAGCAGCTGCAGCATCAGTTCAGTCACTGTGACTCTGACTGACACAGGTTTTTGTACGACACTTTATCACTGTGTGAACACAACATCACCCGCACAATAACCACGATAATCTGTTCTGCAGTGTAAATTCTTACAGTAATAATGTCCAGCATCTTCAGTCTGGACTCCACTGATGGTCAGAGTGAAATCACTGTTAGATCCACTGCCACTGAATCTAGATGGAGTTCCTGACTGAAGCTTTTTTGCATAACGGATCAGGAGTTTAGGAGCTTCTCCAGGTTTCTGTGAGTACCAGAATATATAATCATCTCCATCTTTATCCCTGTTCACATCCTTGCTGGTTTTGCAGCTGATCTTCACTGTTTCTCCTGGTTGAGCTGCTGTTGAGGGACTCTGAGTGACGCTGATCTGTCCTCTACTCTCTGAAACACACAACAAGAAGAAAATCAACTCAAAACTTTGACAATATACTTGAAGAAATGAATTGATATCAAACTTGTGCTGCACAAACCTTGAGCAAACGCTGTGAGAGTCCAGATGAAGATGATGATGAAGGTCATGTTGATGAAGATTGTTGTGTGTGTCAGTGATGAAGTGTTAAACTCACAGCACTATAAACACTCTCAGAGCACTGAAGCATCTGAGCAATATGCAAATGAACTGATCCTGTATTTAAATGAGCTTCTAAATGAAGTTTGCTCATTCATTTCATCCTGTCACTGATTGTGTGTTTCCAGATTGTAACCTGGAAAGTCAGAGAAAATATTAGATGCGTTGGGGATGAAGAAATTATTTCTGACATTAAAACTTATTATATCATCTAAAAAAGTTTCAAAGGAATGTGCCTGAAATTGATACACGGGCCTAATTTTTTACCTAAATGATTTACAATTTATTTTAATAGATACTAAAAATATAAAAGGTGTGCATTGTAATGAACACATTACTGTTGTTTTTATGACTCTAAGTCTTTCTCCTCAAATGCTATCGAGCTTCAAGTTTGCATCTGAGTCCATTTGGTTGTGAAAAAGTAGCATAATTTACATACGATTTAGAGTTTATTTTAATAAATATCAAAAATATAATAGGTGTGCATTATAGATGACACCTAGATGAACAGTTTACAGTTGTTTTAATTACAGTATATAATTCTCTTCAAATGCTATTGATGTTAGAAAAGTTTATACCAATATCGCATGCAACTTTAGAGAAGGTCACAGTTTTTTTTTACTTGTAGGTGTCCAGGTACAGAAACCAAATAATTAAATGTAAAATAGTACTGCATAGTCTTCACTGTAAAAATCTAATATACTGTACAGACAAAACTAAATTTATACAGACACTTTCCACATTTCTCACATTTTCACAGCTTATTTGCTATGGTTTAGAAAATGGTAATAAAATATGACAAGAACTCAGAGTTAAAGGTACAGGTTGTAGTAACTTCCAGTAGAGGGCGCACTACCAAAACAATAACAATCGCGTGGTTTGATGATACTAAGAAGGAGCATGGAATGATGGGAATAAAAAATTTACCATGTTTTTACTATGGTAAATATGAGTTAAGGATAGCGTTTATAATTAACCCACAGTAGCCACAAATTTATAGTTGTCTGAGACGTCATGAAATGTTCTTTAACATCATAAACCATAAAATGTAGTCAGGCCAGGGTTCTGCTATGGTTTATTTTCATAATAGGTAAACACAGGTCACAAGTTAACACGATCACATTTCCTCGATTAAGCAGCTGCACAATGTGACGCCGAAAGTGCTGTCTTGAATCCAGAGATCTGGAGTTGATCTGGTGTAGATCGGTAGCTCGGTGGTTCGTGACTGTGTTCGAAAACCTGTGCCAACACAGACTAACTTTATTTTAATTTTTTGTTTATCCTACTTACTTCAGCCGCTACGGGTTATCATACCAATAACTTGTAATCTTTACAAGAATATCAGATTCATGCAATGAGCAAGTCTGTGTTTATTAGACACTTAATAATATCACATCAGTCTGTGGTTTCAGAAACGCTGAATCTGCTGCCGTCGTTCCATCACATGATTCACATCTGCAGCGGAGACCTGAACCAGGAAGTTGGTCACCAGATAACACGGTAACAAGTTAAACCGTAACACCACCATTAGATATTGTGTCATGCTATACTGCAATACAATACAGCAAATATAGTTTGACAGTAAATTTACTTTGCTATACTAAATTTACGCTTTATTTTGCTATACTCACTAGTTTCCTGAACCTACTAGTAAAAACAAAAACAATATAAAAAATTTAATCTGGTGTCTGAATAATTGTTGGTTTGACTGTTCATTAATTCTTATTAAAACTACAAAGTCATTCAGTCAAGAGCAGTGAGTGATTTTCTTTCTTTCATTTTCTTGGATTTACATTACATCAATTAGTAGCTAAATTAGACGCTCATGCATCCAATATAATACATATCTATTTTTTTCTCAACTGTTATCTTCCACTTAAGACATAACCACAGTTATTTTGAACATACTTTCCAAGATGGGTATTTTGACCCAGGGATCGGCGGTATTGAATTTAAGATCAACTTTAGTAGATTAATCTGACTCTCTCATATTAGACTTTAATTCCCAAATTTTATATTAAATCTATGGATGTTCTGCAGGTTTTTAACAGACATGAGGATCATCACACACATATCTCTGTCAGTCTCTGAGTTTGATGAGGAGTTACGTCACACATGATATAATACATGTTCAATCTTTATATATCTTTGTCAAATAAATGTAAATATGGTGATATACATATGTTTTTAATGGTTAACTGCAGCTGTTGGGTAATCTGCTCTTTCATTTGAAAATTAATCTTTATATCATTGTTAATCTTTCCTGCATGAATATTTATATAAATTATATTCATTATCATTTGTTCTGAAATTGAGAAACATTATATATGATGCTGTTAATATTTGCATTATGTGGCATGAACTTAATAAATCATAATAATAATAAATGGTGGACTTATTAAACTGATGAAGCAGAACATGTTTATGATGCTGATGATGCAGTTTAGAAAGATTGAGGATAAATCAAAAATGAAGAAACTCAAAAATATAGTGAAGGATGGAAAAATATCCACTGAAGATCGAAAGTGGATGGATTTCTACATGAAGGACTGAAAATATCAGGAGACAAAAATAACTTCAGAAAAATTATAATCAAAAATAAATGTTGTAGCTCAACAAAACTGATGTTTATTGTAAGATAATATTGATGTGTTTTTTACTGTTGAGTGAGTGATAGTGTTTGAGCAGCTGCAGCATCAGTTCAGTCACTGTGACTCTGACTGACACAGGTTTTTGTACCACGCTTTATCACTGTGTGAACACACCACCACTGTGGTAACTCTGACAGTAATAATGTCCAGCATCTTCAGTCTGGACTCCACTGATGGTCAGAGTGAAATCAGTCCCACCTCGTGCTCCATTCCCACTGAATCGACTGAAACTCTCATCATAGAGATCATTTACTCCAGTAATGATGAGTTTAGGAGCTTCTCCAGGTTTCTGCTGATACCAAGCTAAACCCCAGTTAGTTATTCCAGGATCAGTTTTACACGCTATCGTGGCGTCTTGTCGTTCAGAAACAGTCACAGCTTCAGGCTGAGTCACAGTGATTCCTCTGGATGCTGCTGACAACAACATTATATGTGTTCAATCAAATCAAATCAACATTAAAGAGTCAAAAATGAGCATCTTTGACTTCTGTTACCTGGAATAAAAGCTGCCAGAATCCAGATGAAGCTGCTGAAGAGATTCATTGTGTTTGTTGGTTTTGTACCGCGGTAAACAGCAGTGTGTTATAAAGTGTTGAGTCTGAACGCTATAAACACTCGGAGCGCTGAAGCATGTGCTGATGCAAAGTGACTCTCTGTGGAAAAACCCTCCTGGAGGAAAACAGACATGAACATCCCCACATGCAGATGAAACCTGAGCCTCTAAACCTGTTTTAGTCTCATGATCCAGTGCTGTGAGTTCTCACTTCTTTACAAATCTGGAAATCATGTCTTTTTCATTCTGTGTGAGTCTCTGGTTCAGACTGCAGGTTTTCTCTTGATTCAGTGACAGAGCTGAAACATTCAGAGAAACAAGTATGTCCCTGTGAACTCAGTGTGAGGGCAAAGGTCATTTCAGAGGTCACAGGTCATCAGAACTCATTAAAACTGCTTTGAGAAATATATGATCTTTTAGAAACCCAAATGAAGATGTGTAAAGAAAATGTATCAATACAGAGATTTTCATCACTTTAGTCCAATAATCCATGTGTGTGAATGTGTGTGTGTTTGTGTGTGTGTGTGTGTGTTCATTTGAGTGTGAAGGAGGTTTTTGTACGACGCTTTCACTAGAATGAAACACTGTGGTACACTTTTGGTGGAGGAACTAAACTGACGATCAGTAAGTCTCTTTAATTCTATTATAAAAATGTGTGATATTTGATTCATTTTTTATTCGTTTTTAGATTATTTCAGAAAAGAAATTGACAAAATTATTAATTT
Source organism: Carassius gibelio (assembly GCF_023724105.1). Classification (NCBI taxonomy): domain Eukaryota; kingdom Metazoa; phylum Chordata; class Actinopteri; order Cypriniformes; family Cyprinidae; genus Carassius; species Carassius gibelio. The sequence continues at coordinate 1,906,770 of NC_068394.1, read as the reverse complement.
ATTTAAAACAATTTTTAAAGTTTAATAATTGCAATATTTCAATTATTTTCATAATTTACTTAAGTTGTCCATTTCATATTGTTTTAAAATCTAATTTATCATTTTACATGAATAATTTTACTTATTATCTGTAACATTATTGTATCTTAGTATAGAGTTTTGAGTCATTTATGATATATTCAATTATTTCTGATAATTTTGTCTATAATTATTGGCAAATTTATCAATTAAGGGTTTTTAGATGTATGAAAAAGTTTAATAATACAGATTAAATATAACTGTGTAGGCATCATAACCAGATAAATTTAGTTAATAAGCATGTTAAAAATCAGTCATTTAAACTATTAAGTTTGTTATTACTATTGAAATTATGGTCCCACAAGGTGGCCTTAACTGCTATGTACTTACATAAAAGAAGTACAATGTATTTATTGTGTTCATATTGTATTGTAAAACACGTTTGCTGCTATTGAGGTGGGATGGGGTAAGGTTAGGGAGAGGGTTGGAGGTATGGGTAAGTTTAAGTGTGGGTTAAGGTGTAAAGTATGGCTCAACAGTGTAATTATAAATGTAATTACAGAAATTAAATACAGATGTAATTACATGTCGTTTTTTTAAATATAAGTACAATGTAAAAACATGTATGTACACAATAAGTACATTGTACTAAATTATTAATTAAAATGTAAGTACATAGTAGTTAAGGCCACTTAATATAAAGTGGGTCCCAAAAAATAGATATTCTGTAACTAAGTAGTTTTGAAAAAAAAAATTAGAAAGTTTTTTTCATTTCATCACTAAAAACATTTTATAATTTATATAGTTTTTAAATGTTTTCATTTTATAAGAATAATCACGTTATTACATGTATCAATGGCTGTACCTTAAAATCTATTCAAATATTTCTTGATATACATATATAATCTTTTTTCTATAATTCTTGTCAAATGAACCAATAAAGGTTTTATCACCAGACAACATGCAACTTGAAAATTAAGCGTTTAAACTTTTGAAATTATCAAATTGGCTGATGTTTATGATTGTGAGTGTCTGAATAGCAGAATATTTTGAAAGTACAATTAATATTGAAATAATCATTTATTTATTTTATTTTACTAATATTTACAGTGTTTGATTTCTGCTTCAGTTGTGTTTTTGTGTGTTTCAGCTGGTCCCTCCGTGAAGCCCTCCGTGTCTCTGCTGCCTCCCTCTTCTCTGCAGATCTCTGGAGACTCAGCCGCACTGCTCTGTCTGCTCAGCTCTTACTCTCCACAGGGGGCGCAGGTGAGCTGGACGCTGGACGGGTCAGAGGTCACCCAGGGGGTTCAGACCAGCGCAGAGAGCGAGCGGGACGGACGCTACAGCCGCAGCAGCGTCCTGAGCCTCAGCAAAGCACGCTGGGAAGCCGCCGAGCGCTTCGTCTGCAGAGTAACACATGACGGAGCTGCTCAGGAGACCTCGTTCCTCAAGAGCTCCGAGTGCTGATGTTTCTCCAGTGAAGAGCAGCAGGATTCACAGCAGTCTCCTGATTTACAGCTCAATACTCAAGCAGTCTTTCAATGTGCTGCCATTGCTGTTCATTCAATAAAGCTTCTGAACGCCTTCCATTTGTGTCCGACTGCATCATTGATCAGTGTGTCCTTCCTTCACTAAAGTTTCAGCTGCTGTTGATGGATTGTAATAGTTGAGAACAGCTGTGTTTAGCAGTAAATGTGAACTGAAGCTCTTGGGGTTTGAACATGGTCTCTGGAGACGGAGCTGCTCTATTCTGAGATCATCAGAATCACTAAAGCTGTAAATGCAAATCTGATTTCAGCTCAAACTCACAGTTTCTCTGTTTGATCGGTTAAACGCTCTGAACTGGAACAGTTTCACTTCTGCTCATCAGAAATGAGTTATGAGTAAGAAATTCATCATTAGCTTGAGATGAAGAAGCTAGTTTAATGATTGAGAGTTTAATGTGCAAAATGTGATGTACAAAACCAAATCAGCATATTGCACAATAATTGTTTTGATCTGATATCAGTTAAAGACTCAGTTGTGAGCTCATGTGTAGTTGTGTGTTTGGTCTCTGTGTGTCAGTAGTGAGTGATAGTGTTTGAGCAGCTGCAGCATCAGTTCAGTCACTGTGACTCTGACTGACACAGGTTTTTGTACCACACTTTATCACTGTGTGAACACATAGTCACCCACACAATCACCATCAGAATCTGTTCTGCAGTGAAAACTCTGACAGTAATAATGTCCAGCATCTTCAGTCTGGACTCCACTGATGGTCAGAGTGAAATCACTGTTAGATCCACTGCCACTGAATCTAGATGGAGTTCCTGACTCGAGAGTGTTTGCATAATAAATCAGGAGTTTAGGAGCTTCTCCAGGTTTCTGTAAGTACCAGGATAAATAATCATCAGAACCATCATTAAACACATCCTTGCTGGTCTTACAGCTGATCTTCACTGTTTCTCCTGGTTGAGCTGCTGTTGAGGGACTCTGAGTGACGCTGATCTGTCCTCTACTCTCTGAAACACACAACAAGAAGAAAATCAACTCAAAACTTTGACAATATACTTGAAGAAATGAATTGATATCAAACTTGTGCTGCACAAACCTTGAGCAAACGCTGTGAGAGTCCAGATGAAGATGATGATGAAGGTCATGTTGATGAAGATTGTTGTGTATGTCAGTGATGAAGTGTTAAACTCACAGCACTATAAACACTCTCAGAGCACTGAAGCATCTGAGCAATATGCAAACACACTCACATCATTTACCTGAAGACAGTCGCTCATTAACAGACACAAAATACAGTTACAATGAAAAAAATAATTCTTCTAATAGCCAATCTGTTATGAATTGCAACAGATCATTCACTTCTCAATACATTTTCAAGACAAACTTTAGTATATTAATCTAATATTCTCATTCAGATTTTGAGAATATTTTTGACTGTAGTTGGACAGAAATATGACAACATTTTATGCCAAATGCAGGGATGTTTTTATTATTATTTATTTTTTTGTTTGCAATTGGGGGGGATTCAAATTCACTCAATGGAACATGAAAGCACCTGCAGATTCATGATGAAACAAGAACATGTGGCCAAATGATGAACCTCACAGATAGTTTAAGAAGAATTTAGTAAGAAAGAGAATTACAGATTAGTTTAGATATGTATCACACAAAAAGCTCAATGAAGGTTTTATATTTCAGTTTATATCCATGAAATTCTGCTTTGTTTAGTGAGTGATGGTGTTTGAGCAGCTGCAGCCTCAGTTCAGTCACTGTGACATGACAGAGTTATAAACACATGCAGAGCACTGAAAGCATGTCGCTCATGTAAAACAGACTCTTTATGCAAATGCTGCAGTAGTGAACAATTTTAAGTTGTTCTGTTTCAGTGAACAGGAAAATAAACAGAGATCACTGGAAACTTCACTGACAGATGTGTTATTATGTTTGCTATATACCTGACATAACTCCCAACATCTGAACCAAGCAAACAGACCGATTCAATAATTCATGACACTATATTCAGAATATGAATATGTGCTTGTGTAGGACATTATAGTGATGTCTAATGGATCCACTCAAGCTGTAACAACTAAATAAAGTACTTCACTTGTGATGTCATTTAACTAGCTACTTCTAATGATTGTGTGCAGGGGGATTGTAGAAGAACTATTTTACACCAGGGTTACACCCCTATCTTTTTACAGTGTATATACACTACAATGGGGCATTAGGACCCACTCTGAGCACAGGATGAGCTTCCTCTTCCAGAAACAACCTGGTCTTCCCCAAAAGTCTCCCATTCAAGTACTGACCAGTCTCAGCCCTGCTTAGCTTCAGTGTGTGTGCAGGAGAAAGGTGCAGGTTGATGCTGCTGGCTTGTGTTTACACAAAATGTGTGGTCAAGACCATTGAAGAGCCACGAAGAAAAATCATCCATTTAAAAGCACTTGTCAGTGTTCATGTGTGTCCACACTACAGAGTGTTAAAGAAACACTGAAGCAGTGTTGAAGTGCATGCTGGGAGCCATGGGTGAGTTTTGCACTAGCATGCATTTCAGCATGAAGCTTTTCATTCATTGTCACCACTGTTGAGATTAGTGATGGGAGAAACAAAGCTTTTCAAAACTTAAAAGCAAATATTTTGCTAAACGAGTCACTGTTTTGAAATAGAGTGTTCTGGTGATGTCTGCTGTGTAACTGCTATAATAACATGCATACAAATGCCTTTCACAAACCAATTGCAAGTGTTTTATAAGAAGTGTTATCTATTAGGTGTGACTAAATATCATCTAATAATTTTAAATAAGAAATGTCTATATGACCGACTTCCAGCCACTGTTTTATATGAAATAACTGAACTCCACAAAAAAAAAACATTACCAGCTTAACTAATTTCTAACCAGCTTCACTTTATTTCTGACATAAATTCTCACAAAAATAAACATTTAAATGGGTTTAAAAGTTATGTTTTATTGAAAATAATTTAGTTTAGTTTGAAGTCACCATTATGGTGATTATTGTCACACTTGGTTGTGCTCTTGACCCTTGTTTTATAATGTTAGTTTTCCTCTGGTTGTTAAACAGATCAGCTCTGAATATGACAAAAAGCACAAGAAGTTTCTAAATTCATTCATTAAATTAATAGAAGATAATCTAAACAGTCAGATATTAAACACTGGATCAGTTTAATGAGTCAAATTAGATGGTTATAATGATAAATACTTAATATCTCTTGGTTTGTCTTGCCATAAATAATGTTCTCACTACAGTTCAAGAAAAACTAAGGTTGAAAAGTGAAAGGCCCACTACTATTTACTAATTATGAACTGCTAAACACTGATCACCATAATGGTGACTTCAAATGAAACATTTTCAATAAAACATCAATATGTTAACTTGTACAATAGCCAAATTAGAACTTTTGTAGACTGACAAAAAAGTCAATCAGGTTAGTAATAAGGGAAGCTGGTGATGCTGTTTGTGAAGTCGTTAACCCTCTGGAGTCGACTAACGAGGATACGTGTTTTGTGGCATCTTCTCCTGATAACCCCGAAGAGAACTTAAATTACACTTTTAGTTTTGATCGTACAGATAAGAGCAATACATCAATTGTATCTATAAAGGGTGTACTTGTATTTGTATACACACATAATAACAACAAAACTTTGTCCATTTACAAAATAAAGAAAACAAACAGGGTGCACTGTCTGTAACTCAGTAAATGGTCAACAAAAACAATGTGAGAGATATATCTATAGATAGCTTGACATGTCTTCATTTTAATATTCTGTGATAAAGTAATCCAACACAACGCACTGAGCTCCCTATTGATATTATAATAGACAATGTGAAGCTTGTGCTGTGTAAACGCTCACATTACAGCAAACAAAGCAGTGTTACTGATCTTCAAGTCTTTTTAATTTTACTGTTTGCTTTGCATTGAGAGGACTAAGACATCATTTGACAAAGCTTTGGATTACCTAAGAAAAAACAATAAAGCGGCTTGATCCAGCAGAGATAAAAAAAAACATGAGTAAGTCTATTTTATTTGTATCAATCTACTTGTATTAGTTTTCACATAACTTGTACACATTTAACTAGTTAGACTTTTTTCAAACTATATTTCCTGTCTAAATGTATAATCAAGTGAAACATGATGAAGTTTCATTTACATCATCTAAATGTTTCATGATGCCAGGAAGTTTATTTTTTTTCTTCTTTTTATGTTCTATAACATAGACAGCAAAACGATATGAAAGTAATATGAGTTATAATGTTGATAGCTTAACCTCTTATCCTACACCCTGATGCCGGCGTCCTCAACTTCACATGTTTGCATGTGTCAATATTTACGAATAGATTAAATGAAAACAAATGTAATCTTGACAAACTATGGAAAGCTTATAAAGAATTTATTTGCTACATTTGTGCAAGCAGTACACATTAAAACATGAAAGAATGAAAATGCAGTACACAACAGATTCGTCGTAATAAAGAGCCATAAACACGTTCACAGCTGTAAATCCTGGTTCAGTTAGGAAGGTAAGGGTCCACTGAACGACATCTCATGGAGCGTGTTTAGTCAAACGAAGCTATAACTTTGTAATATGGATGATAATTTCTTTGTTTACATTTTAATTCTTCAGCGACAGAACTGTTTGTGTCCGTTATGGAATAACTAACACTCAAAAACTGCATCTTGGTAGTAAAAAATGGCATGGTTTTGTAGTCACACAGCTTTTTCTTTATTAGTTTTATTTTTAAACATTTTTCATATGTGTGTGAGTGAGTGTTTTATGTTGAATGTGACTGTATATGCATTAATACCATCTGTTTGAATGCAAATCAGCTCACTATTACTGCGTAATCACGGGTATCAATGTGAACACCATCTAAGTGAATAGAGTGTATTATTACGCATTTGTATCATTACCATCTCTATAACTAACCATCAACACGTCAGCACGTTTGTTCATTGTAATTCATTGTAAATGCTGCATTTCTAGCAATCTCAGGATGTTCTGTAATTGGCATTCAAAGTTAAATTGTGTTTATTTTTCCTACTCAAATTATTCTCATTGTATTTTTCTAGTGCTCAAATGAATTACTTATATGATGTCTAAGTTTCTGTCTAGTGTTTTATAATTTCAAAATATGCAGTGGTATGTTTAATGAATAAAATAGTTTGTGGAATCCTTCAATACATTTACAATATTTATTACAATAAACAACATTTGTACAATATAAATTACAATATTGTTTACATTTGGGGGGGGGGGGGGGTACTAGACATAGTTTATGGAAAAAGGTTGCAGGAATCTAATTTTTCATGGTATCTCCTTCAGATTTGAAATATAAACTCATGAGACATTTGACTTTCAATCCATTTTCCAGATTGCTCCAGTACTGATTGAATGTATTTTTATATCATTTAAAAAAATAAATTCAGCGTGGTAAAAAAAAATTTCAAGGCACTTCAGTGTCTATAACTTTTCATACTTTTGATTATTGTAAACTCTGGTTGATAAAAAGTACAGCCCAAAGGGTTTTCTTTTCACCAAAGACACCAACATTAGGTGTGTAACACACTGAAGTAAGGAACTGTTACATTTTTAAGTTAGGTGCAGCTGTGAGTCTAATAATGGGGGGTGCTGGCTAACAGGTTAATGTCAGTAAGAATGATTATACAAAACTTTCCTGTAATAGGCTATTCTCTGTTCATGAATATAGCCATTTTTGTTTATAACAATATACAGTATATTGTATAGGCCTACATACAAAGCATGCTTGTGTTTATGAATATAACCAAGCTTCTGTTCATGGATATCTGCTCTGATGTATTCATTGGTGTTTGCGTTTGTCTGAGGTATAAATGCATCAAATAAGCTGTAACTATCACTGATAATAAATGTGGTATGTGGTAAATGTCTTATTATTCCCCCATATAAAATACTACTACTATTAGTGACCATCACAATAATATTAATAATGTAGTTTATTTGTGTAAACAGCATATTTACTTTTTTATTTTAGATGTGTAGATTACATTGCAAAAGAACCTTATGCAAAGCGAGCTAATGCAAATAAGGAACCTGGAACACAGACCAAGCGAGACACACACTCCCATGTGTCTCTTAAAAATGTTTTATGCCCTTCAGAGCACGTAAACAATACACAGATTGGAAATGCTAGGTATGTGATGTTCATTTATGTATTTCAACATGACACAATAGCAGTCAAAAGTGTTTGAACAGCAATATTTATCATGTTTTTGTAAAGAAATTAACTTCTGCTCACCAAGCCTGCATATATTCGATCCAAACTAAACCTGACTGAAAGGCTCATTATGCAGCTCATTATACTGGCCTAATCACACTAACATTCATGGTCAGTTCATGGCGTAAACAAGATGATTTTCACATAATTTTGAAGCAAAACTTCTAAGCTACATGCTCAAGGTTTGACAGTCTAGTGAACAAATGTTTTGTATGTGTTTTATGACCTCACTTCAGTGACTTCAAAATTGTAGTTTTTCATTAACCACGCAAAAATTTTGTTTTCTATCAATCCTGAACATGCTATTTACATAATATTGTAGCTCAGTTTGAACTGAATACAGTGTTTTCAGACTTTAACCATGTATATGTTTATAAGCAACTGAAATAAGCAAAAAAGTCAGGGCATGTCAAAACTTCTCAAGGACCCCAAAACAGCCTTAGACCTCGCAGGGTAAATTATCCCAGATCTTGAGAGATTCAGTGTCTACATTTACTTCAGTTTATTTCTAAGGCTGTGGCTGAAAGTCATTTTTTAGTCTTATTTTTCTTCTTTGGTCTTGGTTTTGAAATTCTGGTCTTGACTACGTGCCTGATTTCTTATTTTTTTTTATAAATGAGTTGCCAGGTGTCATCTTCCAGGATGCTGAATGCAAATAAGATGCACTAAAACAAGCTCCATGAAACCACATGCGATGAGATATGATAAAAGTTTCTGTTTGCATTGCTGGTGAAAAAAAGAGAGAAAAAAAAAACTGAAAACTGAAAACTAGAGTAAACAAAATGTAAACACCGAGGATGCAAATATGACAGAAACATCACCATAAAGTATTAGTACAGAAATCAAATCTTTGTGATTGCCTTTTTACAAGAGTTTTAAACTAGGTATTGAGACACATTTAGGGCCCTATTTTAACGATCTGAAACGCAAGTGTCAAAGCGCAAAGCGCAAGTAAGTTTGTGGGCGGGTCTCGGCGCTGTTGCTATTTTCCCGGCGGGATAAATGGCTCTTGCGCCCGGCGCAAATCTAAAATGGGTTGGTCTGAAGTAGCTTCATTATTCATAGGTGTGGTTTGGGCGTAACGTGAAATAAACCAATCAGAGCGTCATCCAACATTCCCTTTAAAAGCAGGTGCGCAAGTTCCATTATGGATTGCTATTATTATGGCGTATTTACCAGGCGCACGCCAGGAGCGGTTCACAGCCGAGGAGACTGATGTTCTTGTAAGAGCAGTGAAAGACAGAGAAGTTGTGTTGTATGGCGATGGGAGAAACCCACCCAAAATAGCGTCGGTTAAACAGGCGTGGGAGGAAATAGCCACAATTGTTTCATCGATTTTTTTTCCTGGTTCTTGACGGACAAACCAATTTGTCAGATGTCCTTATATACATATATGACCTCAAACAGGTCTGATCCTTAATTACTACAATTAGCCTGAATAATTTGTAAGCTAGATTTATGCCTATTTTTTCACATCTTCGTGGCACACCACAATGATTTCCGTCATCTCATGTGTTAATATTTTTTTAGTGTAACAATTTATGATTTGCAAAAATAACTGTTGCATCTGTGTAGATTACATGAGCAAGTGTATGCGCATTGTGCACGCTATACATTATGGTCAAGCATGCGCCCTTAAAATAGCATAATGAACAACGCGCAACGCGCCACTGACTTTAGACTAGGTTTTTTCTGGTCAGTGGCGCAATTGTTTAATGGAACAGCAAAATAGCACCAGGGATTGTTTGCACCGGAACACGCCTCCTTTTTTGCGCTGAACCGCCCAGGGAGCGCAAGTTCATTCACTAGTTTAGCGACGTGCTTCTGTGGAGGGAAAAGCACGCTTTGCGCAGGTGCAAAATAGGAATGACACATGCGTCGGTGTACAAAGTCAATTGCGCTGGGTGCAAGATAGGGCCCTTAGACACATTTAGATACCAACACACAACAATGGAAAAAATTACTAAAAAACTAAAAGTTACAACAGAAACAACATAAAAAAGCAAACAGTTAAGAGTTTAAGAAAACAAGAGGACAATTCAGATGCATACTGTAATTTGTTCATGCCACAATGCATGCTGGGAGTTTTCTTAATATAGCAAAGATATAGCAAAGAAAATATATTATTAGAATATATATGATTAGAATTGTATTTTATTTTTTTATTTTGAATAAATGCAGTTCTTTTTAACCTTTTATTCATCAAATATATTAGACAGCAGAACTGTTTCCAACACTCATAATAAATCAGAATATTAGAATGATTTCTAAATGATCATGTGATAGACTGATGTTACATGTGACACTGAAGCCTGGAGGAATGATGATGTGATGATGTGATGATGTTTTGCATCACAGCAATTTTTTTAAGTATATTCAAATAGAAAACTATTATTTTAAGTTGTAATAATATTTCACAATATTACTGTTTTTTCAGGAAAATTTATCAGGAAATCAGACCACTTAGTGATTATATTACAATCAATAGATACCCAGTATTATCTGATCTCAATTTATCTTGGGTTTCTTTCTGTTGTAAATGTGTATTATTAAGCACACTGTTACAGTAACCAAAGAAAACTAAATAAAATATTGAGTCCAACTAAAGCACCAAACTAAACATTAATCCATATAACGGTGACTTTAAGCGAGATACATTAAAGTTAAATCAAAATTCATTTTCAATTAGGTACACTGCTTAAAAAACGTTCACAAACATTTTCAAATGTTTCATCCCAGTCCAGTTATTTCCAAATGCAGGCTCAATTGGGAATGTTAAGGGTTGTTATGCAAAGTCACTCTGTGAATAAGTTGTTGTTAGAGGTCAGACTGTAGAGCTCAGGATCAGATCAGGAGCATCAGTGGACAGGAGAGTATTGTGTGCAGTGAGTATTTACCTTCAGTTGACTTTTCTGAAGAGTCTAGTTTGTCTTTCTGGTTCCTTTAAGGTTGTTAATTTATCATGTTTTTTTATTAATCCAAAAGGTCTTGACGGGACCTTAGATTGACAACCAGCGAATCAACAAGCAGCAGATGTGAGATGAATACCCTGTGGCTGCCACTTCTCCTGGGTAAGTCTGTAAACCTGACAGAGGTTTATTTGCTTCATACTTTTGTGGAAACAATTATACACTTCCATTAAAAAGTTTGGGGTGAGCAAGACTTTTTATTCCAAAAAAAAAGAAAAAAAGAAAAGAAGGTAATACCTCTATCCAGCAAGGATACGTTCAAATGGAACAATAAATGTTTTTTCTTTTTTTTACTGATATTGATCAGAAATGTTTCTTGAGCAGTAAATCATCATATTAGAATGATTTCTGAAGGTCATGTGACACTTAATGATGCTGAAAATACAGCTGTGATCACAGAAATCATAGAAATTATCTACTTTAATTCATAATTAATATTTCACATTATTTCCTTTTTACAGTCATTTTTTTAACCAAATGCAGCTTTGTTGAACAAATTAGATTTTCAGTTACATTAATTAATCTTAATTATTCCAAACTTTTCACTAGTACTGTATGTATAACACTTTATTTGAAGAATATAACATATTAAGAGGACATCTTGCATGTTTCTAAAAATGTTTCTAAAGTTTCCAGTAAATATTAATTTACTGGCATGAGTGGACAGTTGTGCACCTGTTCCTCTTTTATTTCATTTTCATATATTTTGCATTTACATCCCTAAAAAAACTTTCTGGAAAATCCCCTGGCTCACCTGAGATTTGCATAACCAAGCTAATGTGCGATAGTACATATATTTGCAAAGATTTTATGGTAACATCCATAACTACTGTACCATTAATATTTCTGTAAGGCTAAAATGTGCTTTGATGCAACTGTCTATTGCCAGTGCACCAATATAACATACATTTTTATGGAAGATTTCTAGATATTTTAACATAGTTAACCCTCTGGTGCTCTTCAGTCACTTTTGACTAAAAATGGGGGGGGGGGGGGGGGGGGGGGGGGGGTTAAGATGATTATAAGGTCCAACACACTTTGGGAGCCCCCAGAGTAGTAACAGTACTAGTAGTAATGTAAATTATAAATGTATCTACCAAAGAATTTAAAAAAAATAATAAATAACGGCTTATTTCTGAATTTCCAGGAATATTCTAATCAGTAAGTAAGATCAGATGGTAAACTATCATCAAAAATGAAGTCCGTTCATCAAAAATGAAAAAGAGGTAACAGAGGGCAGAGAGAGAGAGAGAAAATGGGCCAACAATAACTCACCCAATTCTACGATAGGAAGGTACATATTGATTCACAGAGCTTCCTTTGCTTTAATGTTAGCCCTAATTGCGTTGCCAACCACTACCTGATAGTCAATTCAATATTTAATAGGTTCAGTTTTTTCACCACTAAAAAAATAATGTAAATATTTGCATTGCAAATTTACATTTGCACAATAAATGAGGAATAACTGTTCAAAACAGTTATTACGTAACAAAGCCTCATTTACTGAAATCATGTGTCTTTGGCAGTTTGATACGCGCTCCAAACCAGAAATTATAAACTAAAGTTTAATAAAGGTCCGAAGCTTCATGAAACAGTGTTTCGAAAACAGCCATTCCTACTTTTAACTTGAAGTTTAGCTTAGCTGTAAAGAAGAAACTCCACACATTTGTCGTATTTCAAACTCAAACATTCCATTTAAATTCTTCCATCTTATAAGAACACGGTTTATTTTTGCCCTCGTTTTACCCCGTTGTCTGTCTCTGTGTAATTTGGCAAGTCTTCGAATTTTGTCTTGCACTACTGTAACAGAATCTGAATTTCTTTTTCCACACTGGAAAAACACTCTCTAACTCCACCTGCTACAGTTTATCCCATTTTATGATTTCTGTTAATAAAAGCCTCTCCGGGGCCTGACGCCACGCCCACTGTGTCTGTCGTGTGCTCCTCCCGTCACAATATATATATATATACATATTCTACAGCATATAGTATGAGTATAAGTGTGACCCCTAAATGAGGAGCATCAGAGCATTAAGAAAAGTATTATATTTAAGATGTATGCAAACATTATGACAACTTGTTTCTCAAATGATCACATTCAGGCTCAGTCATTTGGGCAGAGGAGCAGTACTTTCCTCAGTCATTCAATGCCTCATGGGAAAACGGCAGTCTTTACTGTCGATCATGTTTCAAAGATCTGACGACCATCACCAGCAGAAACGTCCACCTCATTGCCCAGAACCTCTCTTCGGACTTCTGGGTTGGACTACGCAGCAATAGTTCCATCCTAATGGGCGAATGGTCCAAATGGTCAAATGGGGATCCTGTTACATATCAGAATTGGTACCCTGGTCATCCTGTTCCATCTCCTATATGTTCCTCAACTACACAAAGTCCACCGAGCACCCCAATGACCTCAACACAAGCATCCACAGTCACGTCTGCTTCTGTATCCTCAAAAAATGATACATGCCCCATACTGTCCGAAATGCTTCTTTGCTTAAATATGACATGTGGTGATCTTGAAACTTCCATCGGTATGTGTAAGGGAACATCCACTGTTACCCCTAAGACTACAACATACAGCACCACCTTTAATGCCCCAACAACAACTGAGAGCACCAGCAACTGCAAACCCTATTCTGGACAGTACATCAGGGATGCTTGTGTGGTCCTGCTCAGCTCCGGCATGTGGAAGGAACGAGACTGCAACATAAGTCTACCTTTCATCTGTTATGAAGGTATAAGGCCTTTGTTTTAGAGCACAGCATCATATTGTTAGATTCATATTGTTGGTATTATGACTATCTTAAAAAGAAAGGTTCCAAAAGGAGGTTTTCACAGCAATGTTAAAAAACAAGCTTGGTTGTGGGCAGTGGCATTCATAAATTAATCAACTGAATTAATCAACTCGTAAAATACTTAAAACAGCTGAAGTGTTATTCAATAATTTAAAACATTGTTCCTTATATACAGGGCCGGTTATGGTGACCAGTTTGGTGCTCAAGGCAAGGTTTTAGTTTGTGCTGATGCGTAGCTTTATAACATAAAACAAATGATACATACAATGTAAATGAGAGTATTGCATAAAAAAAGACATTTACTCAGGTACATAGCTATTTAAATAAAATAATTGCATTAGTCTATTCTAAAGGTACCTAGTAAATGCAATATTTAGTTTACTGAGAAATCAAATAATAATAATAATACAACAAATACAACACATTACTTGAACAGTTATTGTTTTTTACTGTTATTTACTGTATTACTGTTTTTTTATCATAAAGTGAACAAAAACAAATTAAACAACTGAATATTATGAATATTTTTAATGTGGTTATTGAAAAAAAAAGGTTAAACTATGAGAAATATATTCTAATTATATTATTGTAATGTAATTGTAATTTCTTTATTTTGAACATTCTTAAATTTAGAAATGCACTGATCTTGATTGTTCATTTCTGATTTAATACTTTTTCTTCCGGCAAATGGTACCAATTAATTAATTATTTTATTTTTATTTTATTATTCATTTCTCTATTACAGGCCAAGATCTGTAGCCATTTAAAATTACAGTCAACCACTGCATTATAATTACGATCCGCACACCTGCACGAAAGCATCTTAGCATCAATACTTAAGATCATTTTTCCACTACAAAAAAACTTTTGTGAAATGATTGGAAATGCTAAACGTTCTTTATTGGCTTTGATGTTTCCATGAAAAACCTTATGGCTACTTGTAACATTAGCTATGCTCCTACGCCTAGTGAGAATATAGTTCCCAGTATTTATACGATTAAAAATGGTCTCTGTCTCATATAGCCTTGTTATTTGTACACGCTGCGACTATACAGATCACAACATGTAAATAGGAAAATGTTTGCATTATTTTGTCACTTATTGGGATTACTATGCTACCATTATCCAATTACATCCAGTCTTTGTGCTAAGCTAGGCTAGCGGTGGGTGCGTCAAATAACACTTACAGAATGCACAGAAATGAAAAAGGTATGTATGGACTTATCTAACTCTGGGGGATACTGTGAATAAACTTAAGTCCTAAAAAGGTCAGAGTGTTCCTTTAAGACTGAAAAAAAGTTCTTGATTTAAATGTTCTACAATTTTTTTTAAGAACTTCTTCACTGAATGGTTCTTTGAGGAACCCAAAATCAAACCTCCATTTTGAACCTTTATTTTTAAGAGTGTAAATAACTTGTTAGTTTCTGCTGATATTCATCTTTGCATCTATCTGTCCGTAGAGCGCTTTTTTGGCCAGATAAACATTTCCGACGTGACCACAAGCACAGGCAATGTGAGCTGGTCTGAGGGACCCGGTGCTAAGAACATCAGTCACTACAGAGTGGAGGTCACTGGGAACAAAACCCAGACATTTAACCAGACTAAACTCTTTCAGTACATAGATACTCTGACAGCAGGAACTCTGTACAAAGTTCAGGTGTTTCCTGTGAAATGTGACAGGGATCTCAATCCACAGAATATCTCCTTCTACACTTGTAAGTAGACTCGGATTTGACTTCATTGTGTGCAACATGATTTCAACACGACTAATGACCAATATGATCCATGCTGTCCCTTTTTAGTGCCCTCTGGTGTGCAAAATCTGATTGTGGTGAGTGTGACAACTGTTAGCGCCAACCTCAACTGGAGTAAACCAGATGGAAACCATGACTTCTACTCAGTAACATTCACAAATGCATCGGAAGCTGAAGAACACAGGTGTGATAATGAAGGGTGCACTATTACGGATCTTATTCCAGGAACAGAGTATGAATTTACAGTTAAAGCTGTAGTGAATAAGACGATTGGAGGTGTGCCGAGCAACGTTTCTGATTACACCAGTAAGTGCAGAAAGTTTCATTTCTGATTGTATTCATCCATCCCAAGCTCTAAACATTTCCAAATAAAGCATTGCTTCTTGGTTTTAATTGTATTTGAGTACAATTTTAGTACATCTTTTTTGATAAATTAACTAATAAATACATTTAAAAGGTTTTAACTAATTAATTTATTATTATTAGTAGTTTTTTTTAATCAAGTTTTTCTTTTTAAATTTAAGATCAAGATACAGTATATATTGTCAGAAAACAAGGTGGGGGGTGGGGTGGGGTGTTGGGCACCTACATAAATTAAGCTTACAATTTAACTTATGTACAAATCTGAAATATTGTATAAGACAACAAGACAGTGTTATTTTAGCATTTATTAGTTTTATTAATATTTTGAATAAATTATATATATATTATTTCTAATTACATTTCAGTCATTTTGCTATGTGCCATTGTCATTTTATTAGTTGTTTTTAATTGTTTTAATTTAATTTAATTTATTTTATTTCAATTTCAGGTAGTTTTATTTTTTTATTATATAGTTAATAATTTCAGTGCTTCATCTTTAACTTGATTTAATTTTATTGCCAAGGCAACATTTTCATTTTTATTTTGTTTATTTTGTATTAAGTTTTTAAATTAATATTTATATCTTATTTTAGCTTTTTTTTGTTATTAATGTTTTAGATTTTTGTTAATGATAACAGATAACACTAGTTGGAGAAAATAAAACTGGCACAAAACACGTGTATCAGTAATAGCGTTGGGGGAAGCCACTTTCTTCTTGCATCATAAATATCTTGCGGCTCTGAGAGTGTACTGATGAAATACTTATACCAAATCATTTTGATGACTGATTTTGGCAACCCACATCTGAGATGCTGTGTGATGCGATTGGTCAGCTGGTTAGTCCAGTTATCCAATCACATCCTCCGTTGCGCAACACGGGATTTATTTAGTAAATGTGTTTTCATTGTAACTTGTGCGCATGTCATCTTTTCAATTAAAATGCTTTTTTTTTTCTAATTTATGTACAACTTGGCACTTCCATCCAGTGTGTGATAACCTCAGATTCATATAGGCTTAAACAGGTGGATGGAAAAATTCGCTATTCTCAAAGTAACATGCATTCCCTTGAATACAAGGCAAATTTTGGATAAAACTACATGCTTTTTTATAGACTGACTGCTTTTTTTGGTATTTACTTTTCAGAGCCTTCAACTGTCAGGAACCTAAGATCAGCAGACAATGACAGTACAGTCATAATGGTCTTTTGGGATCCTCCTACTGGCAATCATTCAGGTTACCGCTATTGTCTTAAAGAAGTCAATAACAGCCTCGAGTGTACTTACTGCAACATCGCATCAGACAGCAGCAATACAGCAAACAACAACATCACAAACAGCAGTAATACAACAACTTTCAGTATTACAGACTGCGAAACAGTGGATGGTACAGAAACATTTATCAAAAAGGCTAATAAATCAGACGGCAGCATGTTTTGTCTGTGTGTGGCAGCGCTAACAAAGAGCAACAATCTGTCAGGAGAAATGGTCCCAATCTTATCATACACAAGTGAGTCTCATGTTCAGTTATTACATTCTTTCCCTAATTAAAGGGAAATCATGCATGTACTGTTAATTCTAATTGACCATTTCTAATTGACTGTCAGCTTAGTGAAATCCAGCATCGCGTTAGTTCAGTCAGGCCACGTAAGTCACGCTTGCATCAGCTGACAGTCAGCTGTTCCTGACGTGTACCAATCCAGTCTTAACACCTATCACCTGCGGTCTATTTAAATTCCCATTATTCAGTGTCTCTCCATCGCATTGCTGCCTGCAATTAACTCCCTCCTCCAACACCAACTCCACCAACTGAACCTGTAATCCAATCTAACTTGTTCTTTTTTTACAGTGTCTTCATTGGAAGCAGTCTCCATGACATTTTGTTTACAACTCATGTAATTGTGAATTGTAATTATATATGCTTATAATGGTTCTGTTCTGTACCCCAATGGGGTTTGTCTTGCTGCTCTCCCCGCTCTGTCCAAGCATGGCTGCAGAGCCACATTTCCCAGAACATAACCATACCGCTAACAATAACTGTATGCAATTATAATTGTCATTAAATATACTTGACGGAAGTGGTCCTGATTGAATTAGGTAAAGCTGTGAGTTGTGAGTTGACAGTCAAGCAATTATGGAAGATCGTTTCTATAATAGAGTACACTTAGAGAGAGTTATCATTTAAGACTTTTGTTTTTCTCAGAATTGAGGTTATATCTCAAAAATCAGACTTATTTCTCATAATTACGAGTTAATATCTCCCAATTAAGAGATTTTGCTTACAAATGTGAATTTTATTTTACAATTCAGAATTTAGTTTTTACATATGTCTCCCAATTGCAAATTTATATCTCAAGATTCGAACTTTTTCTTACAATTGCAAATTCTCACAATTTAGGCTACAAATCACACTTTAGTTTCCATTTCACGATTCAGACTTTTCCATTGAATCGCCTCTTTACATATAATTTTTTTTTCTTAAAACAATTTCACAATTACCTTTTGTAATTTTTATTCAGAAACTTTTTATGACTGCTTAGATTTTGTTCAAGCCTGCATTCAACGCTGTTGTATTCTCCTCTCCTATTGTCTTCTCTTAGAACCAAAAACTGTGACCCTCTTTTTGAACCCCAGCTCCCAAACCATTTTTGCCAACTGGACAGTAAAAGGGAAGTATGAAAAATTTGAAGTTAATATTACAACGGATGCATACAGTTATTCTCTCCAGATTATTACTGCAAACTTGAATTACTCGTTCAATAATCTGAAGGCAGGAGTGAGTTACATCGTTTCAGTTGTCACACTTAATGGTAAACTGAGAAGTAATCCTGCTTATGAATCAGAATTCACCAGTGAGTAATTATATTACAATCACAATTTTTCAAATCATTTGTAAAGTAGTTTAAATTACTGTCTCCATCAGCTTTTAAGTTCAGCTGTATAACATCTCACAAATCAATTCACAGGGCCTGCTAAACCTCGTGGGGTAAAAGCCACCACTACCAAAACTACAATACAAGTAAGCTGGGAAGCTCCAACTGAGTCCGAGGGTGCCTCGATTAAATATACGGTCAAATGTTACACTGCTTTTTGGAAAAAATCTCATGAAAATCAGACAGCTTATAGAAGCATTCCCTTTACTGGTTTAAATCCAGGAACAAAATATGAGTGTAATGTAAGTGTTGTGGCTGGAAATTTGGAGAGCCTTCCAGAAACTGTTCATGCAAAAACAGGTAGACATTTACTTTATTTCTGAAGCAAAGATTTAGCTTTGTTGTTTGCTTCTATTGTGCTTCATGATTGTGCTGCTATATCCTGGTGTTTAAAACTGTATTTCTTTCTTTATTTCCAGAGCCGGAGAAGAGGACACTGGTCCTCACGATGTTGTGTTCCTCTAAAAACTCACTTCATTGTGGCAAAATTGAAACTCGGTTTGAACTGTTTGAAAAGGTGAAGAAATATTCATTGACTACATCAAGCTTGTTGCAACTTTACAACATGTTTTACCTTTTACCTTTAAGGCTCAAAAATTAAAATAAATAAAATAAAAATAAAACAGCTTTTTGCAAATAGCTGTAAAAGTTGACTGAAATAAACATTTCCATTCTGTCTTTCAGCTGAAAAACATAACTTATGAAAAATTTCAAGACTTGATTCACTGGAATATGAGTTGGGCAAAAACTGGGTTTGTAAAATCAGCTGAATCTCAAACAAGTCACATTTGTTGCCATATACAGTATATACAGTATATATATATATATATATATATATATATATATATATATATATATATATATATATATATATATATATATATATATATATATATAATACAAATGAGTATGATTTATATTTAACTCTGACTCTCATTTCACAGAAACAACATCCTTTGAATCTCTATGACGTGGACTAAGAGGACAAATCACATACTCAAATTTTGTGTGATTTCATGCCTGGTGATTTCTTACATTTACATTAATGCAATTATCTTACAAAAGAGGAACAAAATTAATTTGTCAAAGAGCTGACAATATTTGTTATTTACAATGGCAGGTTTATTAGACTAGATTAGGAAACAAGTAAGAGAAGAGTAGAAATCTTGAGAATGAAAAGTTTTTGGTAAACCCTGCCTTAAGGGAACCAATGACCTCACAGGGATTTATTATTATTATTATTATTATTATTATTATTATTATTATTATTATTATTATTATTATTATTATTATTTTGGTCCCCATGAGGAAAACAGCTTATAAATCATACCAAATGCTAAAAGTTTTCTATGTGGGTTATTGGGTGAAGGTATATAATATACAGTTAATATACAGTACAAAAACATTATGTCTTTAGAAAGTGTATTGGTTTAATGGGATGTTAAGTGATTGTTTTTAGCTTCTTGAAGGTTTTGTTTAGTTTCTTACTCGTTTTTGATCCTGTGTGGTATTTTTTTCTTCTTACAAATTGCATATTGAGATTTACTGTAAATTGAGTGGTGTGATGATATTTGCTATAGTTGTGGGAGATATAATTTATCTACAAAACTGTAACATGAATACCCTTTTTTAAAGACATTTGCTATAGCTTTATGTGAAATCCAGTTTTAATGTTCATGATGG
This sequence comes from Carassius gibelio, assembly GCF_023724105.1. Classification (NCBI taxonomy): domain Eukaryota; kingdom Metazoa; phylum Chordata; class Actinopteri; order Cypriniformes; family Cyprinidae; genus Carassius; species Carassius gibelio. The sequence continues at coordinate 1,886,484 of NC_068394.1, read as the reverse complement.
ATTACTGCTGATTATTTTGGGGATTTGTTTCATTATAATTAAAGATATTACACATGGGTTTGTTCACTTTATTCCACTACTTTATGCAAACTAGCATAGATAAACCATTTAAGTTAAACAGATAAACCTAAATGCAGCTAACCTACAATATACTATATAATCTAAATATACTCATAAGTCAATAATTAGACACAAAATATTGATTTGAGTTGAAATACTTGAATGCAAAGCTTCCTTGAAGACAGCTGTTGCTAGCAAGCAGCAAGTTCAAACTAGACGGACATTTAAGGGAAAAGTTGCAGTCAAACCACTTATTACATAACATTTCACCACACAAATAATTAATGCAATAAAATAATTAAGACGAAAATGTTTTAAAACCTTAGCAGTGCAAGATGATTTGCAGTACATGAGAAAAAACATATGTTGAGTTATTTGTGGGATTTTGTTCACAACAGTGTGTGTGAAAAGTGTCTAGTGCGCGTAGAGGAGAGTGTGTTACTACAGGTGGTTTGTACAGGCCCACTCACCTGTGTGTATTTGACTCCTGTCTCAGTTGTGAGCTCATGTGTAGTTGTGTGTTTGGTCTCTGTGTGTCAGTAGTGAGTGATAGTGTTTGAGCAGCTGCAGCATCAGTTCAGTCACTGTGACTCTGACTGACACAGGTTTTTGTACCACGCTTTATCACTCATGTAAAACACTCTCTCCATGCAAACGTTGCAGTGACAAGTTTGAAGTTTGAAGAAAATAAACTGAGGTCACTGGAAACTTCACTGACAGATGTGCTGTTGTGTTCACAATATAACTGATCACAGTTTTTTAATGCTGTGTAAATACTGATCTGTCACAGGTCAGGGGGGGCCAAGCTGGACTGCGCCCTCCCCTAAACCAGGACCACCTCGAGGAGCGTATCAGAGGGAAGAGTCGGAGACAGAGAATAAATTTAACAAGTTTTATTTTGAAGTAAAAACAAATTGGGAATCCTAAACTAAAATCTTCTTTGTTACCCTCAGGGCTTGAAGGTAAACAATGCAGCGACCGGGGACTCTCCCGCCCTCTTCCTCTGTGCGGGCCCCGCAATAGATGGACAGATGGGTGGTCAAGTAGGTATTTCACAGGTGGGAATACAATCGGCAAGCCCGCAGTCTGGTAAGTCTCCTCTGGTAATTAAATACTTCCAAACTCCCTTCCCTTCTTCACAGATGCAGAATTTGGGACGGATGGATATCGGTCAGGTCCGTACACGGCAGATACACAGCCTTGAGGTGGGGATGTGTTTGGCAAGTGAGGGGTCCGGTAAGTCTCCTCCGGTAAGTATGTAATTCCAGCCTTCCTTCCTTCTTCCACAGGTACGGAATTTGAGGCGAATGATATCAGTCAAGTACGTATACGGCAGGTGCACGGTCTTCAGTAAGGTGGCTTCTCCTGACACCGTCAGAGTGGATATTCCAGACAAAGCGTGCCCCTCTCACGTTCGTGACAAAGGACAGTCACCTCTCTCAGCACAGGTGGGCCACAAGGATGCAACAAACTCTAAGTCAACAGGCTGTGCAGGGTTTCTACTGAAACAGACAGAATGGATGCTTCAGACAAAGTATACAGTTCACATGCGTTGGAAGGAACGAACACTTCTCACAATACGGATGAATAGCAGGGATACAGCAGACTCGAAGTCAACAGGCTGAATGGGGCTTCCTCATACAGATGAGTAGCAGGGATACAGCAGGCTCGAAGTCAACAGGCTGAATGGGGCTTCTTCTGAGACAGACAGAATGGATGTTTCAGGCAAGTATACAGTTCACATGCATTGGAAGGAGCGAACACTTCTCACCATACAGTTGAATGGCAGGGATACAGCAGACTCGAAGTCAACAGGCTGAATATGGGCTTCTTCATACAGTTGAATGGCAGGGATACAGCAGACTCGAAGTCAACAGGCTGAATGGGGCTTCTTCTGAGACAGACAGAATGGATGTTTCAGGCAAGTATACAATTCACATGTATTGGAAGGAGCGAACACCTCTCACCATACAGTTGAATGGCAGGAATACAGCAGACTCGAAGTCAACAGGTTGCACAGAGCTTTTCTGAGGCAGATAGTAAATATTTCAACAGGGCATCTCTTCTCCTATTAGCACAACAGAGGGGTTAATTCACATCCCAGATGATAAATCCTCAACATCCAGACAGTTGGAACAAATCAGTGTCGCAGGACTCTTACTATTGACAGTCAGCCCTCATGACACATAGAGAGTGCATGGCAAACAGGAATGTAGCTTACACACACACACGACAATTCCACTTCAAACATATATTGTGGGGGAAAACATCAATTTTAGCCACTGCAAACTCACTTCACGACGTGCAATTTAAAGCCAGCACTCACATTCGGGTTTCTGTCCGAAGGGAAGGGGGAGGGCGCAATCCTCACTGCCACTGAGGATGTTCTGAGATGTTTTTCTTCACAGTCACAGGCAGAGTTCACATCACCATTTATAGAGGAGGGAGAGGTAAGAGATCGGTAATGAATCAATACAATCCACTCAGTGATATTTATGATCGTGATCCAAACACTCCAAACCACATCCAATTCAGTGTCAAACGTGTGCAATTACAAGACTCAGTTCTCAGTTACTCAGCTCCTCTCCAATGCAAACAGGGTAATTCGCTCTCCTGCTGTTGTTCTCGAATCCCTCATCAAGCAACACTGTCCTCTTCATTCACCCGTCCTCCAGTAACTATTACCACCCAATAAGACGACTTTTCACAAGGGAGAAAAACCACACGCACCACCTCTCTCTCTTGCTTTTTATCCTCTCCACTGTTGATGAGGCCTCACGCAAACTCTGAGTAAATCCCCCACACCTGTTGCCAATCCATCATTTGGGGTTGTCACAGCAACAAACACACACACAGGCCTGGGAACAGAGTTACACTCAAAGCGTTCCCCCGGGAACACTGCTTCAGCGGGAATAAGTTCCACACGCCATTTGTCACACTGTGACATACCCCCCCGCCAAACCGTTCTAGTCCTGAGAACGGTCTCCAGACACCCAGTCTCCAAACCTAGCTGGAGGCTGACCTCGATTCTCACGCTGGGACCGTCGAGGTGGGGAAATGGGTGCTTCAGGTCGTAGCCCTAGGCCCAGGCCTCCTGGAATCACCGCCCATCCTACCAGCGGGGGCATCCCGGACGTTTCAACCGGTGGATTCTCTACAACACGTTTTGGGTAGTTTGGGCAAGGGCGGATCAAATTTCGATGTAACACCCGTTCGGGGCCCGCCTTTCCTTCTGGCCGCAATGCATATACGGGTTGGTCTGGGTGTGGCTGTCGCAAAACGACAAACGGCTGAGCCTCCCACCGGTCACTCAATTTTCCCTTCCCTTGTCGGCGATTATCCCGCACCAGCACCCTCTCCCCTGGTAGTAACGGTGCCTCTCGAGCCGTCCGGTCATACAACCTCTTGTTCTTCAACGCTGCTCGGTTAATCCGGCCCGAGACTCGTTCGTATGCCGACTGGAGGCGTTGATGATGTCCCGTCACCCAATCTGTCAAACTACCTCCCTCTTCCCCTGCAGTGGTCCCCAGAAGCATATCCATCGGAAGTCTCACATGTCTGCCGAACATCAGGTAGGTGGGGGCGTAACCAGTGGTACTGTGTACACTGTTGTTATAGGCCTGTACCATCGCCGGGAGTCTGTCGACCCAATGGCCTTGCTGTTCCTCCTCTAAGGTTCCTAATAAACTCAGCAAGGTCTGATTAAACCTCTCACACCCCCCGTTCCCTTGGGGGTGATAGGGAGTCGTATGGGTCTTCTTGCATCCGTACAGTTGGCACAGCTCATGGATCACCCTGGACTCAAAGTTGGTTCCTTGGTCTGAGTGGAAAATTTCAGGGCATCCAAATGGTTGGATCACATACCTCCAAAGGGCGTTGGCAGTCGTAATGGCGGTTTGGTCCACAGTTGGGATGGCCCAAGCATACTTAGTAAACAGATCGGTTACCACAAGGATGTTCTGGATCCGATCCACTGGCCGTCCCAAAGTCAGATAATCCATGGCCACCATATGTAGCGGTGCCTTGGCCTGCATCGGAACCAGCGGTGCCCGTACGTCCTTCTTGGTCTTAAACAACGTGCAGCGTGGGCACCTCTGAAGGTAAGTCCTCGTGGCACCCTCCATTCCGGGCCAGTAGAAGTGTCGCCTCACCAGTGCCAATGTCCTCTCCTGCCCCTGATGTCCCATCTTGGTGTGATATGCCTCCAATAAAGCCTGACAACGCCCTTCAGGGACCACGATTTGACAGACCTCATCGCCCCGACCTGGGTCCTGGAGGGCCCTACAGAGCACACCTTCCTTCAAATAGAGTCTCCCCCTCTGTCCCAGCAGGCCCCGCACAATCCGAGTCTGAGTCCGGCGTTCCACACCCTCAGGCCAGGCCTTCTGTTCTAGCCACGTTCGAACCAACGCTACATCTCCGTCTTCGCCCTGCCACCGCCTCCATCGCTGTGGGTCCCACCCCCAACAAGGGGGGGGTTCCTCCGATACTTGCCCTGGTGCCTCTACAACTCCCACCATCAGTCCCTCATCGGACCCCGCTTCTGGTGCTGGTACCTGACCTGCCGATCCTTCGCCGGGTAACCTTGATAGTACATCGGCATTAGTGTGTTCTCTTCCTGGCCGGTACTGGAGCTGATAATCAAAATTGGCCAGTTGGGCCACCCAGCGTTGTTCCACCGCCCCCAGTTTAGCAGTCTGCAAATGAACCAACGGGTTATTGTCCGTGACGACCCGTACCTTGGCTCCCCACAAGTAATCCTTGAACTTTTCACACAACGCCCACTTCACTGCCAGTAACTCAAGCTTAAAAGAACTGTAATTGGCGTCGTTCTTCTCCGTTGGATGTAAACTTCGGCTTGCATAGGCGATTACCTTTTCCTCTCCCTGTTGCTTCTGGGCCAAGACAGCCCCCAAGCCCAGGTGGCTAGCATCGGTATACAGGATGAAGGGTTGTGTGAAGTCAGCGTAGGCTAGGATCGGGGCCTGTAGTAGTTCCTGCTTGAGTTTCTGGAAGGCAGCTTCACAGGCCGGATCCCATTGGATTGAAGGGGACCCTCGGCCACGAACTCGTCCCATACCTCCCAGCAACTGGTTGATCGGCCTAGCGATTTTAGAGAAATCCTTAATGAATCGCCTATAGTAACCCACGAAGCCCAGGAATGAACGAACCTGGCGCACCGTCTTGGGCGCAGCCCACTCCTGCACTGCCACCACCTTCTCGGGATCAACTGAAATCCCCGCTGCACTCACCACATGCCCCAAGAATTTAACCTCTTTGCGGAAGAGCTGGCACTTGTCTGGCTGGAGCTTCAACCCATATCGCTCTAGGGAACGGAAGACTTGCTCTAGGTGCTCGAGATGGGACTTGAAATCTGGGGAGTAGACAATGACGTCGTCTAGATAGACGAGGGTGGAATCCATCAGTTGGTTGCCTAAACAACGCTGCATCAGCCGTTGGAACGTGGCTGGGGCGTTGCAAAGGCCAAACGGCATCCGGTCCCATTCATATAGGCCAAAGGGGGTAGTGAATGCAGTCTTCTCCCGGTCATGCTCGTCCATCTGCACCTGCCAGTAACCGCTGGCCAAGTCAAGGGTGGAATACCAGGTGGCTTGTGTGAGGCTCGTGAGAGAGTCTTCAACTCGAGGCAACGGGAAAGCATCCCTCTTGGTGACTTGATTCAGCCTTCGGTAATCCACACAAAACCTCCAGGAACCAGTTTTCTTTCGAACCAGTACTATCGGGGCAGCCCAAGGGCTACTGCTCTCTCGAATAATCCCCTTGTCAAGCATCCCTCGCAAAAGGGTGCGGACCTCTGAATACAAGGTCGGGGGCACGGGTCGATAGCGCTCTCGGCTGGGTGCAGCATCCCCAGTTGGGATTTGATGTCGCACCACATCCGTGCGGCCGTAATCCTCATCGTGAGTGGAAAACAAGTGCTGCCATTCCATCAAGAACTCTTGGAGTTGTCCCAATTGCTCTTCTCCTAGTCCTTCACCCCGTAAAGACTCCCCCATCAGGTGGGTAGGCAACCCTCCTCCTATCTCTCCCGCCCCCGAACCTGCTCGTGTCAGGGCCACCTCTACCACTGTCGGGCCTACCCGATTGAAGTTGACTTCACCCTGTTCACGAACCTGCTGGGGCCTCACTGAGGTCACCCGGGCCAAACGCTGGTGACGATACAAGTGAACAGGGAAAGGATTCGTGTTCCTGACTCGCACTGAGACCCGGCCCCCCTGAACAGTCGCCAATCCTCGAGCAACTTCCACCTTGGGACCATCTTCATGGGGTTCCACCATGACCCAATCTTCCGGACTATAAAGTCGAGGAGGCAACCTGACCCCGACCAAAGCCTCACTCTGAGCTGGAATGGACAAGGCGTAACGGCAGGCTACTCTTCCCGTGCTTTCCCGATCCCCCTGTTGTTCGGCCAGACATACTCGACGGCAGTCGGCCCTAATGCGGTCCCACTCCTGCCCGGCTGATGTTGCAGCTGTTCGAGCCGGTCTACTTCGGAACAGCTCCTCCCAACAGTCCGAAATGACGTTCATCCCAATCAGGGCACGATGAGACCCCAGGCATGTGTCTCGTACGACCACCACTCCTTTCTGTGGCACCACTACTCCCTGAATCTTTAGATCAGTCACAAGGTATCCCACATACGGGATGTCAAGACCATTCGCCCCACGTAGCGTCAACCAGGGGGCTTCCGCAGGTGGACGACCTTCGGTGCCAAACAACTCATGGGCCAAGCTTTCGGTGAATAGGGTCACTTGGGAGCCTGTATCCAAGAGGCACTGCACTTTCTGGTCATTGACCTGAACCACCACCACTGGGCAACAGCCCACCAGGCGGCTCCTAGAAGTTGTAGGCAGAGAGGGGTCTGATAAGGGGGTCCCGACCACTTGACCCACAGTGGCCGGAAACTCTAAAAACCCCCTTGCGATGCACGTCGAGCAGGACACTGACGGAAGTAATGTCCCGGCTCTCCACAGCCGTTGCAGATGGGACGCCCACGCTCATCCCACTGAAATCGCGAGCCAGAAGGTCGGGATGGACGGCGGTCGGGAGGACGGTTCCCATCAGAGTAAGCCCGCTCCCGCGGTAAAGAGGACAACTGGAGGCGCTCTCGCCGAAGCTCCTCCATAAAAGATTTAGATAGGTCAGACATTTGTTCCCGCACATCTCTCTTCAACTCTTCCCGGAGGGCCTGCTTCCAGTCAGATGTCGTAGTAGTCGAAGGGGTGCTAACAACATTCGTGGCTAGGCAGCTGGGAGGATCTACATTCTCCATGTGGTCACACTCAAGGGCCAGTGCTTCTTGTCGAAGCTCTTCAAAGGTCAGGTTCGGGGTTCGTCGAAATTGCACCCGCAGACTCTGACGCACAGGGCCTTCCCGCAGCCCCACTAAAAACTGATCTCGTAGTAAAACCTCTTCGCCCCCCAGGCCATGATCCTGTCTCCCTGTAAGTCTAGAAAACTGTTCCCGTAATTGTAGGGTATATGCCCGAACAGATTGCCGAGGGCCTTGCCGAGAATTGAAAAATTGCGTCCTCAGAACAGCTACCGGGGTGGTGTCTCCATATTGTCCCGTGAGGAAGTCAAAAATGGCCTGGACAGTCGCTCGAGTTGCTGCCGGTGCTGCCTGAACTTCTCTCCTCGCTTCCCCTTCCAAAGAGTTTAAAACAAACTGAACCTGCTGCGGGGCACTCAGACCTTGGAGCCCTGCCAGGTACTCCACCTGTACCTTCCACATCGACAAGCTCATTTCGGATCCCGGGCCTCCATACTTCGGAGCCCACGGAGCCCCCATAAAGATTGGCACGACGGGTTGCCGTGCCCCAAGCACTTCCTCTTCTGCCATCTCGACCTCTGGTCGCTCAACTCGAGGTAGTACCCTGCCGACTACGCCAATCTGTCACAGGTCAGGGGGGGCCAAGCTGGACTGCGCCCTCCCCTAAACCAGGACCACCTCGAGGAGCGTATCAGAGGGAAGAGTCGGAGACAGAGAATAAATTTAACAAGTTTTATTTTGAAGTAAAAACAAATTGGGAATCCTAAACTAAAATCTTCTTTGTTACCCTCAGGGCTTGAAGGTAAACAATGCAGCGACCGGGGACTCTCCCGCCCTCTTCCTCTGTGCGGGCCCCGCAATAGATGGACAGATGGGTGGTCAAGTAGGTATTTCACAGGTGGGAATACAATCGGCAAGCCCGCAGTCTGGTAAGTCTCCTCTGGTAATTAAATACTTCCAAACTCCCTTCCCTTCTTCACAGATGCAGAATTTGGGACGGATGGATATCGGTCAGGTCCGTACACGGCAGATACACAGCCTTGAGGTGGGGATGTGTTTGGCAAGTGAGGGGTCCGGTAAGTCTCCTCCGGTAAGTATGTAATTCCAGCCTTCCTTCCTTCTTCCACAGGTACGGAATTTGAGGCGAATGATATCAGTCAAGTACGTATACGGCAGGTGCACGGTCTTCAGTAAGGTGGCTTCTCCTGACACCGTCAGAGTGGATATTCCAGACAAAGCGTGCCCCTCTCACGTTCGTGACAAAGGACAGTCACCTCTCTCAGCACAGGTGGGCCACAAGGATGCAACAAACTCTAAGTCAACAGGCTGTGCAGGGTTTCTACTGAAACAGACAGAATGGATGCTTCAGACAAAGTATACAGTTCACATGCGTTGGAAGGAACGAACACTTCTCACAATACGGATGAATAGCAGGGATACAGCAGACTCGAAGTCAACAGGCTGAATGGGGCTTCCTCATACAGATGAGTAGCAGGGATACAGCAGGCTCGAAGTCAACAGGCTGAATGGGGCTTCTTCTGAGACAGACAGAATGGATGTTTCAGGCAAGTATACAGTTCACATGCATTGGAAGGAGCGAACACTTCTCACCATACAGTTGAATGGCAGGGATACAGCAGACTCGAAGTCAACAGGCTGAATGGGGCTTCTTCTGAGACAGACAGAATGGATGTTTCAGGCAAGTATACAGTTCACATGCATTGGAAGGAACGAATACTTCTCACAATACAGGCGAATAGCAGGGATACAGCAGACTCGAAGTCAACAGGCTGAATGGGGCTTCTTCTGAGACGGACAGAATGGATGTTTCAGGCAAGTATACAGTTCCCATGCAGTGGAAGGAGCGAACACTTCTCACCATACAGTTGAATGGCAGGGATACAGCAGACTCGAAGTCAACAGGTTGCACAGAGCTTTTCTGAGGCAGATAGTAAATATTTCAACAGGGCATCTCTTCTCCTATTAGCACAACAGAGGGGTTAATTCACATCCCAGATGATAAATCCTCAACATCCAGACAGTTGGAACAAATCAGTGTCGCAGGACTCTTACTATTGACAGTCAGCCCTCATGACACATAGAGAGTGCATGGCAAACAGGAATGTAGCTTACACACACACACGACAATTCCACTTCAAACATATATTGTGGGGGAAAACATCAATTTTAGCCACTGCAAACTCACTTCACGACGTGCAATTTAAAGCCAGCACTCACATTCGGGTTTCTGTCCGAAGGGAAGGGGGAGGGCGCAATCCTCACTGCCACTGAGGATGTTCTGAGATGTTTTTCTTCACAGTCACAGGCAGAGTTCACATCACCATTTATAGAGGAGGGAGAGGTAAGAGATCGGTAATGAATCAATACAATCCACTCAGTGATATTTATGATCGTGATCCAAACACTCCAAACCACATCCAATTCAGTGTCAAACGTGTGCAATTACAAGACTCAGTTCTCAGTTACTCAGCTCCTCTCCAATGCAAACAGGGTAATTCGCTCTCCTGCTGTTGTTCTCGAATCCCTCATCAAGCAACACTGTCCTCTTCATTCACCCGTCCTCCAGTAACTATTACTACCCAATAAGACGACTTTTCACAAGGGAGAAAAACCACACGCACCACCTCTCTCTCTTGCTTTTTATCCTCTCCACTGTTGATGAGGCCTCACGCAAACTCTGAGTAAATCCCCCACACCTGTTGCCAATCCATCATTTGGGGTTGTCACAGCAACAAACACACACACAGGCCTGGGAACAGAGTTACACTCAAAGCGTTCCCCCGGGAACACTGCTTCAGCGGGAATAAGTTCCACACGCCATTTGTCACACTGTGACAGATCCATGTAATGATTGTGTGCGGGGGGATTGGGGAAGTTGGGCAATGTGATGTAGGGACTATTTTACAGCAGGGTTACATCTCTATCTTCCAGAGAAAGACTCTGGGGTTTATTTTAACTACATGTGTGTCTTTTTACAGTACAGTTTATTAACACTATAAGCATTAGGACCCAATCTGAGCACAGGATGAGCTCCACCTGCTGGCCTCACTAACACCTCTTCCAGCAACAACCTGGTCTTCCCCGAAAGTCTCCCATCCAAATACTCAACCCTGCTTCAGTGTGTGTGCAGGAGAAAGCTGCAGGTTAATGATGGCTTGTGTAGAAGATGTCCTCAAGCTTCTAATATACACTCAAACCAAAACTAATTTAGACACCAGAAGCCTCATTTATAAAAGGTTGCATATAAACTGTCCTAAATTTGTTGTAAGATCATTTCTTAAAAATGCTTAAGTGCCATTTAGAGAAAACGAACGTGTGCATAAAAAACAATCGTCCAGATGTGACATTTATAAATTGCAAATGATTCTCAAATTTCAAACTTCAGCTGACTGGTGAAAATATACCTAAATATGAATGAAGAATGAAATAAAAGTAAACAATAAAATTATAATAATAAAATATAAAAAATATGTACACTGTAGAATTAAATATAGAATAGAAAATAATGTGCATGAAAGTACACTGTAATACCCAGGGATGTACAAGAGGTGAATTTGCACACAGGTCGACACTGTCAGTATGTCAGTGTAAGGTAGTGAATGATGAATATCTTACTGATAAAGTGAATATTAAGTGGAGACATGAAGATGTTAAGAGGCTGCTTTTGAGTTTAGGAGCCTGATGGCCTGGGGAAAGAAACTTCTCCTGAGTCTCTTTGTTTTTGACGTTTTTGACGCTTACCAGATGGCAGCAAAGTGAAAAGATGGTTACTGGGGTGGATGGAGTCCTTGATGATTTTAACAGCTCTGTTTTTGCAGCGTTTGAAGTAGATGTCCTGCAGAGAGGGGAGAGTAGATCCTGAGATGTGCTCAGCTAAGTGCAAAACTCTCTGCAGGCCTTTCCAGTCTTGACTGGAGCTGAGATACACTGAGTCAATACACTTTCTATGGCCCCTGAATAGAAAGTTTTCAGGATTGCTGGTTAGACCCTGGATTTCCTCAGCTATCGCAAATGGTACAGTCTTTGCTTGGCTTTATTAAAATGTGTTTGAATGTGTGTAGTCCAAGTCAGGTCCTCAGAGATGTTTACACCAAGGTACTTGAAGCTGCTCACCCTCTCCACAGGGGTCCCGCTGATCATAAGAGGTGTATAGGGCTGCTGCTGTCTCTTCCTGAAGTCCACAATCAGTTCTTTAGTTTTGCTCACATTCAGAGAGAGACAGTTGTCCTGGCACCATGATGTTAGTTTCTCTACCTCATCCAAGTATGTGGTCTCCTTATTGTTGTGAATGAGGGCCATATATGATTATAGATGTGGAGCTGTGCGAAGACACGCAGTCATGTGTGTAGAGAGAGTAGAGCAGGGGACTCAGGACATAGCCTTGTGGGGCTCCTATGTTCAGGGTGATGGAGCTGGAGGTGTACTGGCCTAGTTTCACCACTTGAGGTCTGCCAGTGAAGAATTCAGGCCGAGGTCTATGAGTTTAGAAGCTAGCTTTATGGGGATTATAGTGTTGAGCTGAGCTATAGTTGATAAATAACAGCCTTACATAGTTCCCGTTATTGCTGTCAATTTGCGTAAGAGAAGAGTGGATGTGAGAGATGGCATCATCAGTGGATCTGTTTGGGCAATAGGCAAACTGAAGAGGGTCATTGATGTGAGGACAACTGGATGATAGTCATTCAGACAAGAGGGTTTATTGTTCTTAGGCACAGGGATGAGGACAGATTTTTTTAAAGGAGGTGGGAACCACAGAGGTAGAAAGAGACTCATTTAAAAATGGATGTAAACAACCGTTAATAAAAATCTGAATACTCTGCAAAAATTAATCTTTTACACTGCATCTTTGTTGTTTATGATGAATTTGGTGTTTGCACATACAACACTTGTATTATTTTTGCAGCGTAAATGTTCAACATCTAGCTGCTAGACCCTGTGTAGACCCTGACATGGATATAAGTACTTTTAAACACGTCAAATACCGTTTTCATAAATATGAACGTTGCAGTGGATTTTTGTGTATATGCACACTCTTTTTCACAATTTTATTGCTTGATTTAATTTCTCCTTTTCAGCAGTTTGTCTTCTCTCTAAAATGATGCAATACTGCCACCATCTGCTCTGGAGTGCCCAGGTTGTGTCAGAAATCAATTAGACTGATTTCAGATTTAGATTCTATCAATTTCAATCAAAGTGATAGAAATGTGCACAGACAACACTCAATATGAGAAATTAAAATCTACTTGATTAAAGCATGTTCACAGCAGAAATATAAATTAATTGTTTTGTTTAATTTTGCTTTCATTTCAAAGACCTGCTATATTCTTTTTTTTTTTTTTTTCAGTGTAGCTAATTTTTTGTCACATCAAGGGGAGTAGCCATCATTTCAGAAGTGACAGAAATGTCAAAAACAATAATTTTATCAATTTGACAATTATTTTTCATATTGAAACTGATGAAAAACACAACATAATAAGTTGATCCACATATCACAGCCTCTGAACTTGGTCAATACTAATCCTTTAATATCATAATCAATACTTGTATACAGAGACTGGACTAAAAATACATCCATCAGTCATCGCTTCTGAAATGAATTCAACAGGTCATCAAGTTAATGCTATACATTAATTACAGCAATAAAAGAAAATTTCATCATGAACAAGAAAATGAACAACAATATCACATAATTATAATTATATAACAGGATGCTAAATGCAAATTAGATGCACTAAACCAAGCTCCATGATACCACATGCGATAAGATGTTATGGTAAAATTACTGTTTGAATTGTGCTGGTAAGAGAATAAACTTTGTAAAAACAAAAAGGCCTATATATATATATATAGTAATTAGTAAAACTATTAATGCTGTTTGTGAAGTTGTTAATTATCCTTACCCTGAGATTGTTAGAGATTTAATGTCAAAACTCCCAGCATGCATTGTGGCATGAATAAAATATGCATCTGGATTTTCCTATTATTGTCATGAACTTTAACAATTTGCTTTTATTTTTGAAGTTGTTTCTGTTGTGACTTTTAGTAGCTTGTTTTATGATGTCCAGACATGATCTGAACATTTTGTTGATTATCACCATTGTTGAGTGTCTAAATGTTTACCTAGTTTAAAAAAAAACCTTTGTAGTATCACAGAGAGATAATTTCTGTATTAATACTTTATGGTGCTGTTTCTGTCATATTAGTGTCTTAAAGGGTTAGTTGACCCAAGAATGAAAATCTGTCCATCCATCTGTCCAATGTTACTTACATTACAAGTATGCATACCACTTTATTTGAGGAATATAAAATATAAAGAGGACGTCTTGCATGTTTGTAAAGTTTCAAGTAAATATATGCATTTACAGGCATGAGTAGGCAATTGTGTGCCTGAACCTCTTTTATTACATTGTTATATGTTCATCATTTACATCTTCAAAAACCTTCTGGAAAAAACTCCCTGGCTCACCTGAGGTTTGCATAACCAAGCATAAATGATGAGTGATATTCCATATATTTGCATTGATTTTACAGTAACATCAATAGCTAGTCAAACTTTAAAAGTTCTGTAAGTCTAAAATGTGCTCTAATGCAACTGTCCAATGACAGTGTGCCAAAATAACACACGTTTATTAAAGATTTCTAGATATTTTAACGTACCTAAACCTCTGGTGCTCTTCAGATAATAATTCACAATTGCCCACTCATGCCTGTAAATTAATATATTTACTTGGTCCTCAAATAAAGTGGTATACATACAATACATCCATCTTCTACTCATCTTCGAAGCATCATAGGTGTATATGACTTGACTTGACTTTATTATATAGATTATATATTGATTATAATCCACCAATAGACACTCAAAATCATCTGATTTTTATCCTGGCTTCATTTGTGTTTTATTAAACACACTGTTACAATAACCAAATCTCAAGCTCAAGAGTCCGAATGAAGCACCAAACTCCAGTTATTTGCAAATATTTATGGTTGTTATGCAAAGTCAGTCTGTGAATAAGTTGTTGTTAGAGGTCAGACTGTAGAGCTCAGGATCAGATCAGGAGCATCAGTGGACAGGAGAGTATTTTGTGCAGTGAGTATGTACCTTCAGTTGATTTATCTGAAGAGTCTAGTTTGTCTTTCTGGTTCTTTCCCTGTTGTTAATTCATAATGTTTTTTATTAATCCAAAAGGTCTCAACCGGACCTAAGATCGACAACCAGTAAATCAACAAGCAGCAGATGTGAGATGAATACACTGTGGCTGCCGCTTCTCCTGAGTAAGTCTGTAAACTTGACAGAGGTTTATATGCTTCATACTTTTGTGGAAACAATGATACACTACCATTCAAAAATTGGGGGTGAAGATTTTCTTTTTATAAAAAATAGATAAATAAATAAATAATACTTTTATTTAGCAAGGATGAATGGAGACGGATCAATGCATGCTGTTCTTTTAAACTTTCTATTCATCCTGAAAAAAATATATATCATGGTTTCCACAAAAATATTAAGCAGCACAATCATTTTCAACATTGATATTAATCAGAAATTTTTCTTGAGCTGCAAATCAGCATATTAGAATGATTTCTGAAGACTGGAGTAATGATGCTGAAAATACAGCTTTTAACACAGAAATAAATTATATTAGAAAATATACTACAATAGAAATCAGCTACTTTTAATTATTACTGTTTACTGTATTTATGGTATTGTATGTATACCACTTTATTTGAGGAATATAAAATAGGATTAAGAGGATGTCTTGCATGTTTCGTAAAGTTCCAAGTAAATATATTAATTTACAGGCATAATCTGGTGGGTGTTATTTTGTCACACTGTCATTAGACAGTTGCATTAGAGCACATTTTAGACTTACAAAACTGTTAAAGTTTCACTAGCTATTGATGTTAATGTAAAATCAATGCAACTATATGGAATATCACTCATCATTTATGCTTGGTTATGCAAGCCTCAGGTGAGCCAGGGAGTTTTTCCAGAAGGATTTTTAAGATAAAACAATGTAATAAAAGAGGTTCAGGCACACAATTGCCTACTCATGCCTGTAAATGCATATATTTACTTGGCACAAACATGCAAGACGTCCTCTTCATATTTTCTATTCCTCAAATAAAGTGGTATGCATACGTACTTGTAATGTAAGTAACATTATTTAATTTTATGTCAAAGTAAAGGTATGCCATTTTGTAACACTTTCTAGGTGAACCAAGAAATTATTTATTTATATATATATTGCTGCAGTTTCCAAAATAAATGAACACTAGAAGCAGTAAAACTCTGATATATTTTATTCCTATTCACTCAAATTCACAGAGTTTCAATTAATAAAGCATAATTTTTGCAAAATAACTTTAATATCAAATTACTTCAAAACAAAATTAATATGCTGGGAGATCCCGTGTAAGTACGATTTGACAAAACATCTGCACTTGTTAACACTATCGAGAGTATGTTTAGGGTTGGTTTTGGTGTAGGTCATATTTTCAACATGATAGAGCAATAACTTTTAGCGACAGTCCCCAGATATTAGAATTCTGAACCACCACAATACTTACCTGAAGCAACATAATATAAATACAGCAATCTGTACCTATATCAACGTAATGAAGATGTGCCAGGGTACACATATTGAACCCATGTTTTAGCACTTGGTCCTGAGATGCTGTACTGTAGCTGTATTAAAAGCACCCCCTACTGTATAAAGGCGGGCGTACACGGTGTGAATTCGGATGGTCGGAAGATCGTATGTCCACGCACATGGCACGAGTGAGTTTATCTGGAAATCGTACGGACGAGATGATATACGACACGATTTTACAACCTGCGAATTCCAGAAGCAATCGCACGAAGTTGATAGACGCGTTCGACTTGAAGAACCGCTGCACGCACAGAAGGATCACTTTATGACATTAAAGCACACATATCCAATGCATTCGAATCGCTCTCGCGGTACTTTGATGTCATACAGTGATCATTCTGTGCAGCGCTGCTTCAAGTGGAACGCGCCTAATATAACTGCTCTCCCTCTCTCATAACTGCATATAAAATATTGATACGAGCCGTGACTGTTTCCTACACGTACAGGTTATTTTTCAGCAATAGGAAACCGGGACGTTTGGTCTATGTGTGTGTGTTCTTGTATATGGTTTATAAATATCTGAAATAGGTATTACAATGTAAGCATATGAGGACGATTCCTATGCCTTCGTAAACCAAATGGCTTAAAAAAATTATATACGGTGTTTAATAGAAATTTTAAATTTTAAACATGCATTTTCCATGATGGATAGAGGTAGTGTATGGGGACATACAGTATAGAATACCGTTACGTCTATGGAGAGTCCCTGTAAACTACAAATGCTTGTGTGAGAGAGAGAGAGCGAGAGAGAGAGAGAAAGAGAGAGAAATCAAAAGACACTGGAACACGTTGCTACAAAAAAAAAACATAAAGCGTAGGTAGGTCGGGAAGTGCTCGTAAGCCACTCTGCTTGGCTCGTAATTCATCGGAAATGATACGAGCTGCGACCATACGAGCATACGCGGTTTCCACACGATTGAAAAAAATAGCATGCGAACTCGTACGACAGCAAAAATCGCACCGTGTACGCCTGCCTTAACAGTGTAACCTCGGAAAGCCAGAAGAACTTGTCGATGGTGGGGAGAGATTTTAATAAAAAATAATTAAAAACAGCTACATTTGAGGTGTTCAGTCATTTTTAAAGCTAGGTTAGGCAGTTTCTGAGCTCACCTAGTGGAACTATGAAAATAAAGCTTGCCCAGCACAAACATTACAGACTCTTTCAGGTACATAAATGTGAAGCATGCCTCAACAGTTAAAATGAAACTACTTTCTATAAAAGGTCCAATGTATTAAGAATACTTTTACCTAAAGATGGGAGAAATTATGCTTTTCAAAGCTTCGAATCAGTTTAACTAATTGTGTCGTAAAATGATTCACTGTTTCGAAATGTCTGAAACACAACACACTGGTGACTGCTGGTCAAACAGTGTAAATACAACAAAACTCTGGCCAAATATGCATAAAAAAAGCTTTTAAAAAAAACATTACAAATGTTTCATTGAAAGTTTAATGTATTAAATGCAATTAACAAACCATCTAATTCTCTGAAATATTAAGAGTTTGCAAGATGTGTGTTCTTTTTCAGGCCTTGTTGTCTTTGTTCTATTGATGGTTCAGTTAAACAGAAAAATGAGATACTATTAACTACTATTATTCCTTTTAATTATACAAACGTTTCATTAAAACATCTACAGTACATATTTGTACAACCGATCCAGGATCAGGTAATAACTACATAGACGCTTGTTCAATTGATTGCCACTGAGGGCGATCTCAGTAAGTTTCACCTGTTTACAGAGGTCATTGCCCCCAGTGGTGAACCATTGAAATTTCAAAATGGTTATGATGTAATGAAGCCTCAACTAAATTAATTTGACTTTGGCAATTTTGGCTCGTTTCCACTGAGTGTTACGGTTCGGTACAGTACTGTATGGTACGCAGAAGTTCTGAAAGGTACCAAAATAGTGAACTGTACCTCTTTCTTGCTACCCTTCCATTGGGGTACCTAGCACAGCAAAGGGTACCAAAAGGGTGGAGCCAAATTCACAGCAGAATGTTGATTGGATGACTAGAATTGTTACTTTTGCGTGATACAAGGGCATAAACTCATTCCGCTTTGCTGTTCATGGGTGTTGGGCTTATTAGGTGTATTTTATAATTTTATACTTTCACACAGACAATAGCCGATTGTAATAAAATTTATCCGCACAGAGCAGCCTTAGCTTGGTTAGTCCTTCTGACATTTTCCGATGACTCTGGTGTGTCTGTAGTGATTAAACATGAGATACAATTTGGGTTGGCTGTATTTAACAGGCATTCGTGGTCTCATTAATCTATTATTTGTTCCTAGTTTTCTTTAACTTTATATATTTAATTTAACTTTACCGTAGTACAGCGCTGAATTTGTAGTTAATTATTTTTAATCACGACAACTTGTTTCTCAAATGATCACATTCAGGCTCAGTCATTTGGGCAGAGGAGCAGTACTTTCCCCAGTCATTCAATGCCACATGGGACGAGGGCAGACTTCACTGTCAATCCTGTTTCAAAGAACTGACGACCATCACCAGCAGAAACGTCCACCTCATTGTCCAGGACCCCTCTTTCGACTCCTGGGTTGGACTACGCAAGAGTTACAATGGCTCCTTCCCATGGGCCAAATGGTCCAATGGGGATCCTGTTAGATATCAGAATTGGTACCCTGGTCATCCTGTTCCAAATAAAGAAAAAAAACTAATTCCTGTATGTTCCTCAACTACACAAAGTCCACTGAGCACCCTAATAACTACCGCAAAATCTACCCCAATGACCTCAACACAAACCTCCACAGCCACTTCTGCTTCGTTATCTTCGGTATCTGCTTCGGAATTTCAAACAAACAAAGAAAATAATACATGCCCCATACTTTACAAAATGCTTTTTTGCTTAAATATGTCATGTGATAATCTTGAAAGTTCCATGACTATATGCAATAGAACACCAACTGATACCCCTGAGACTACAACATACAGCACCACCTTTAATGCTGAAACAAATGGCACAACAACTGAGAGCAGCACCACCAGCAACTGCATCTTTGAACCTGAGCCAGATCCTGAAGAGTACATCGAGGATGCTTGTGTGGTCCTGCTCAGCTTCGGCATGTGGAAGGAAGAAGACTGCAACAGAAGTCTACCTTTCATCTGTTATGAAGGTATAAGACCTTTGTTTTAGAGCACAGCATCGTATTGTTAGTCCCCATTTACACTGCATGGTTCAAGTGACCCAATTCCGATTTTTTCCTCTCATGTGGCACAGATCGGATATGACCGGTGAACATTTTAGCAGGAAAAAAACTAATGGATTCCGATGTTCTCAGATCGGATTCAGACCTCATTCATATGTTATAATGAATCGGATTTGAATCGGATATACGTGCATTTGTGTGTGCCATGTAAGCAGACAAATTGGATATTCCCCAGTAAATGCAAGTCGTACATCATTAAAAAAGTGACGTGGTGGAAACCACCAACTGAGATCATATTATTATTATTATAGGTGCGAAATTCGCCCAGGCTCCTCTTTTTTCTCCGCCGTATGAGACCAATGTTTTGCTGATTTTTTGGTTGACTTTTCAAAATATTGTGGAAAGCAAAACACTGTATAATTTTATTTTATTTATTTGCTGCTGTTTTACTTCCTTTTCTGGGTCAGAACATCTACGTTTGGAAGTTTCAGCAGTGTATGGTGTAAATGCACTTTTGAAAGATGATGTAAGCGGGTCGTCAAAAAAATTGGGCATCAAGACCTGCAGTGTAAATGCAGCCATAGATTCATATTGTTAGCACTCAGACAATCTTAAAAAGAAAGGTTCCAAAAGGATTTTTTTTTTTTTTTTTTTTTTTTTTTTAAAGGCAAATTGTACTGATTAATTTATTATTTTATTTTTATTTTATTCTTTATTGCTCTATTACAGGCCAAGATCTGTAGCCATTTAAAATTACAGTCAACCACTGCATTATAATTATGATCCGAACAAAGATGCTGCACACATGGAGCACAAACATTTTCCGATTTAATTAGATTACGTACATGAAGCACACCTGCACGAAAGCATCTTAGCATTAAGAACTTTTTTTTTAAAAGAACCTTTTGTGGAATGGAAATACTACACGTTCTTTATTGGCTTTAATAGTTCCATGAAAAACCTTTAACATCCATGGAAACTTTTTATTCAGCAAAAGGTTCTTTATAGTGAAAAAAGTTCTTTAGATTAATAAAACACTTCTCCCTCTTATAAAATGTTGTTTGTTTAGGAACTGTTTACTGAAAGGTTCTTTAGGGAACCCAAAATGGTTCTTTATGGAGAAACTTTTGTTTTTAAGTCTGAAAAAAAGTTCTTTAATTATTAAAATGTTCTACAAAATTTGTTTTTTTTTAAGAACTTCTTCATTGAATAGTTCTTCGAGGAACCCAAAATCAAACCTCCTTTTTGAACCTTTATTTTTAAGAGTGTAAATAACTTGTTAGTTTCTGCTAATGTTCGTCTTTGCATCTATCTGTCCATAGAGCGCTTTTTTGGCCAGATAAACATTTCCGACGTGACCACAAGCACAGGCAATGTGAGCTGGTCTGAGGGACCCGGTGCTAAGAACATCAGTCACTACAGAGTGGAGGTCACTGGGGACAAAACCCAGACATTTATCCAGACTAAACTCTTTCAGAACATAGAGACTCTGACAGCAGGAACTCTGTACAAAGTTCAGGTGTTTCCTGTGAAATGTGACAGGGATCTCAATCCACAGAATATCTCCTTCTACACTTGTAAGTAGACTCGGATTTGACTTCATTGTGTGCAACATGATTTCAACACGACTAATGATCAAAATGACCCACGCTGTCCCTTTTTAGTGCCCTCTGATGTGCAAAATCTGACGGTGGTGAGTGTGACAAATGTTAGCGTCAACCTCAAGTGGAGTAAACCAGATGGAAACCTTGACTTCTACTCAGTAACATTCATAAATGCATCGAACACTAAAGAACACAAGTGTAATAATGAAGGGTGCACTATTACGGATCTTATTCCAGGAACCGAGTATGAATTTACAGTTAAAGCTGTAGTGAATGAGACGATTGGAGGTGTGCCGAGCAACGTTTCTGATTACACCAGTAAGTGCAGAAAGTTTCATTTCTGATTGTATTCATCCATCCCAAGCTCTAAACATAGAAAGCATAATTTGTTTGTTTTAATTTGAGTTTTAGTATAGCTTTATTGATAAATGAGCTTTTAATTATTATTATTTTTATTTTTTTTAGGTTAATTCCAGTTAATTTTAGTTTTGTTTTGTTCTTTGCCATTTTTATTTGTAAGATTTTTTTTTGCCTTTTTTTTTTTTACTGGATAAGACAGTATATGTTGACAGAACAAATGTAGAAGAGAGGGTACCTACATAAAAAAAAAAAAAAACTGAAATATCACATAAAACAATTTTGAACAAAGCACCATCCTCATCCCCTATGTTTAAGGCATTTAATTTATCATTTAATAGTTTTATTTACATTTTGAATAAGCTTTTATTTTTTATATATTATTTATAATTACAGTTTTAGTCATTTTGGTATGGGTTGTTGTCATTTTATTAGTTTTTTTTATTGTTTTATTTTTTTTTATTTTATATATATATATATATATATATATATATATATATATATATATATATATATATATATATTTTTTTTTTTTTTTTTTTTTTTTTTTCCTATTTAACAATTTCAGTGTTTCATCTTTAACTTTTTTTCATTTTATTGCCAAGGCAACATTTACATTTTTATTTTGTTTAAGTTTTTCAATTAATATTTATATTTTATTTCGGCTTTTATTTTATTAACATAAATGTTTTTAATCTGTTTCAGATTTTCATTAATGATAATAGACTAACCCTAGTTGTAGAGAATAAAAGTGGCGAAAAACACATGTATCAGGAATAGCATTAGGGGAAGCCACTTTTTCATGCATCATAAATATCTTTTAGTGTTATTAACTTCTGAGAGCTCGGAGAGTGCACTGATGAAAAACTATAAACTCTTTAATTATTCTTTAATGATTTTTTTGAGATGCTGTGTGATGCGATACATCTACTGGTTAGTCCAGTTATCCAATCACGTCCTCTGTTGCCCATCAAGGGATTTATTCAGCAAATGTGTTTTCATTGTAGCTTATGTGCATGTTGTCTTCCATCCAGCCTGTGATAAAATCAGATTCATATAGGCTAAAACAGGTGGATGGACACATAGCTAATGTCAAAGCAACAATTGAGAGAAGCTAATTTTGATAGACTAACTACTTTTGTTGGTGTATCTTTTCAGTACCTTCAATTGTCAGGAACCTAAAACAATTACAATACACAGATAGCACAATCACAGCCTCGTGGGAAAAGCCTGAGGGAGGACATTCAGGATACTGCTATTGTCTTCATGAACAGAGTACCAGCTGCCTGTGTACTACCTGCAGCATCACTGACAGTGCATGCGAAGAAACAGAGGAAACAAGCATCTCAGAGAGTAATAAAACATCTGGAAGCAAATTTTGTCTTTGTGTGGCAGCGCTAACAAAGAGCAACACTCTGTCAGGAGAAATGATTGGAATCCCAACATACACACGTGAGTCTCATGTTCAGTTATTACATTCCTTCCCTAATTAAAGGCATTTGATGTATCATGCTAAGCTTAGCGCATTAGATAAAACTGAAGTTGGCAGTCAAACAATTATGGAAGATTGTTTCTAGAATGGAATATAAAAGTAAACAGGTAATTGTGAGTTCACATTTCAGACTTTTTTTTTTCTCATAATTGAGATTATCTCTCACGATTCAGACATTTTTTTCCTAGCAAAATTGCTTGAGACTTAGTTCTCAGAATTGTGTATTTTTATTTTACAGTTCAGGCTTTGTAACTGAGAATTGTTTATATCTCACAATTCAGACTTTTTCCTAGAATTGTGTGTTATCTCACAAGATTGACTACAACTCACACTTCACAATTTAGACTTTTTTTTTTTCATAGAATTCATATTTTATATCACAATTCATTTTATTTCACAGAATTGCCACTTTTAGATTTTTCCCTTTAATTTTTATTCCATGATGGAAACAGGCTTCCACAAACAAGTTTTTATGTGTTTGACTGCTGCTTAGTTCAACACTGTTTTAGCATTTCTTAAGCATTTCTGACAAACTTGTGCTCTCTCCTCTCCTCTGAGTGTTTACTTCTGTCCTTTTGCATTATTGACACACTATTTTCCTATTTACTACTGTAAAGTGCTTTGCTAAATTGTTAAAAGTGCTATATAACTTGACTTGACTCCTCTCCATACAGGCCCGAAATCTGTGGACCTCACTTTAATACCTTCCCTTCAATATATGAATGCCACCTGGGAAATAGATGGGAATTATGAAAAATTTGAAGTGACAATTACAAGTGCTGATGCAAAGGATAATCAGTCAGATAATACTACAGACAAGTTGTACACGTTCAGTAATCTGAAGGCAGGAGTGTTTTACACTGTTTCAGTTGTCACTCTTAATGGTGACCTTAGAAGTGTACCTGCTAATAAATCAGATTACACCCGTGAGTAATCAATACATTGCCATCAAAATCTTTCAGATCATTTTTCCAGTAGTTTAAATCACTGTCTTCATCATCTTTCAAGTTCAGCTGTTTAAAATCTCACAAATTAATTCACAGGGCCTGCTAAACCTTGTGACCTAAAGGCCACCGCTAACAAAAATAGCATACAGCTAAGTTGGAAAGCTCCAGCTCAGTCTGAGGGTGCCTCGATTCAATATATAGTGAAATATAACACTTCGTTCTGGGATGAAACTAATGAAATAGCTACAACTGAGACAAATATCACAATTCCTAATTTAAGACCAGGAACAAAATATATGTTTAATGTCACGGTCTCGGCTGGAAATATGGAAAGCGATCCAGCCAATACTACTACAAACACAGGTAAAGAGATGACATTTGGTTTGTTTATGAAGTTTGTTTACTTCTATTGCGCTAC
This sequence comes from Carassius gibelio, assembly GCF_023724105.1. Taxonomy (NCBI): domain Eukaryota; kingdom Metazoa; phylum Chordata; class Actinopteri; order Cypriniformes; family Cyprinidae; genus Carassius; species Carassius gibelio. The sequence goes on along the minus strand of NC_068394.1, from coordinate 1,862,468 downwards.
ATGAGCATTTTGAGTAATTATTTCTGACAGATTTCCTGGTGTTAAAAATCGTCTTTCTTTGTTTCCAGAGCCTGAGAAGAGGACACTGGTCCTCACGATGTTGTGTTCCTCTCAAACCACACTTCATTGTAATGAAACTAATACTCGCAATGAACTGTTTGAAAAGGTGAAGAAATGTTCAAAGACTACATCAAGCTTGTTCCAACTTTACAGTAACAGAATTATTATAGAATGAATGCACACGAGAAATAAAGACCACAATGACCAACATTTACATTTCATAAATTGTTAAAGTTTGTGCATTTGCACTGTTATCCTGATTACAAAAACTTGCATTAAAATTTAACAGTAATTTTTTTAATTATTATTTAAACCTTTAATCTTTAATGCAAGTTTTATTTTTTAAGAAACATTCTAAAACAGCTTTGTGCAAATAGCTGGAAAAGTTAACTGAAACAACATTTTCATTCTGTCTTTCAGCTGAAAACATTTTTTTATGAAGAGTTTGAAGACTTGGTCCACTGGGAGCTTAAAGCAAAAACTACTTTGTAAAAATAGCTGAATCTCTAAAAAGTCACATTTGTTGTCAAGGGTATTTTTTTTTTTACATATTAGTATTTTCAAAATGTAAAATTATTATTTCAATTTCAATTTAACTCTGACTCTCATTTCACAGCAAAGACATCCTTTGAATCTCTGACGTGGCCTTCAATCAAGAAAAAAGATCACATACTGAAATTTTGTGTGTTTTCATGCCTGGTGAATTCAGAAATTTATTTTCTTACATTTCCATTAATGCATTTTACAAAAGAGGAACAAAAGCAGTTTGTCAAAGAGCCAACAATAGATGTCAAAGACAATTTTATTAGCTTAGATTAGGAAACAAGTGAGAGAAGAGGAAACATTTAGAGAATAAATATAAGTTTTTGCTAAACCCTTGATAACGGGAACCAAATGTACTCACAGGGATAGCAAAACCTGATATGTTTGACCTTGGGGGGTAATTTATTTTGGACCCCATTAGAAAAACAGCTTATAAATCATACAATTTTTTTTTTTTTGTGAGTTATGGGATGAGGGTATAGACTATACAGTTAATATACAGTATGAAATCATTATGTTTTTGGAAAGTGCATTGGTTGTTAAGAGGCTGTTAAGTGCTCGTATTTGGATCTGTATGGTATTTTTTTCTTCTGACAAATTGCATATTGACATATTTACTATAAATTGAGTGGTGTGATGATATTTGCCATAGTTGTGGGAGCTATAATTCATCTCCAAAACTGTAACATGAATAACTTTTTCTTAAAGACATTTGCTGTAGCTTCATGTGAATTCCAGTTTTAATTTGCATGATGGATTACTACTGGATTAACTTTGGGGATCGGTTTCATTATAAATAAAGATATTACACATGGGTTTGTTCACTTTATTTCACTACTTTATGCAAGTTTTCAGTATAATTACTTTCTTATCACTGGCCTGTGGCTGGGGCTTGTAGTCAGAAGATGGTCTGAATGGCTTGCCACAGGCTCCGTGTGTCTTTGCTGTCCTTAAAGTGAATTTTTTTTAGGTATATGACCGTTTTGCATTTTTGATGCTACAGGACAGATTGGCTCTTGCTGTTTTGAGGGTTACTTTATCTCCTGATCTGAATGCCTCATCTCTGGTCTGTAGCAGCCCACAAACATCTTCTGTCATCCACAGCTTCTGGTTCGCACATGTGGCGATGGTCTTGGGGACTGTCACATCTTCAGTGCACTTTTTGATATAAGCAGTCACTGTTTCAGTGTAGTGCTGCAGGTCTATGTGGTTGTTTTACTTGCTACATCATTAGAAGAATGGCATCTACGCTAATATTAGTCTGTTTCTCTCTTATTCCGAGGTCACCAGATCCAGTCTGTGTCCAGATCAGAGGGTCACTGCAGTCACCCGGATCCAGTACGTATCCAGACCAGATGGTGGATCAGCACCTAGAAAGGACCTCTACTGCCCTGAAAGACAGCGGAGACCAGGACAACTAGAGCCCCAGATACAGATCCCCTGTAAAGACCTCGTCTCAGAGGACCACCAGGACAAGACCACAGGAAACAGATAATTCTTCTGCACAATCTGACTTTGCTGCAGCCTGGAATTGAACTACTGGTTTTCGTCTGGTCAGAGGAGAACTGACCCCCAACTGAGCCTGGTTTCTCCCAAGGTTTTTTTCTCCATTCTGTCACCGATGGAGTTTCGGTTCCTTGCCGCTGTCGCCTCTGGCTTGCTTAGTTGGGGTCACTTCATCTACAGTGATATCATTGACTTGATTGCAAATAAATGCACAGACACTATTTAACTGAACAGAGATGAAATCACTGAATTCAACGATAAACTGCCTTTAACTATCATTTTGCATTATTGAGACATTGTTTTCCTAATGAATGTTGTTCAGTTGCTTTGACGCAATGTATTTTGTTTAAAGCACTATATAAATAAAGGTGATTGATTGATTGATTGAGTTACTGTTATTCTTTTGTCAATTATTGATTTCTGTGTGTTTTAATAATACAGTCGTTTAAAACTTTCAAAGCACAAAGTGTTTCTAAATTAATTTAGATCATCATGTTAAATTAATGAAAGATAATCTAATCAGTCCAATATTAAACACTGGATTAGTTTACAGAGTCAGATTATATGATTCTAATGATGAATACACAGCCATCATCACCTACTCATATTTTCTCTTAGTTCTGCCATAACTAATGTGCTTTATGAACCCAAAGTCACCCCAGTTTAAGAAAAACTAAGGTTGAAAAGTCAAAGGCCAATTACTAATTACTAACTATTAAGCACTAATCACCATAATGGTGACTTCAAATGAAACATTTTGTAAACATGAAATTAAATAAAAAAAATAATGTCAATCTGGTTAGTAATTAGTAGGGCTGTGAATCTTTGGCTAGACAGCTATTTAATTTGATTCATGATTCATATTTTCAATTCGATATAAGAACGATTTGTTTGCAAATTAATAATGATTCAATTAAATTCACAAATAAATTCAATTTGATCAATGATTCTGCATTTGTCAGTTGTGATGTTAAATTAAGCTATCAACATGTCAACTTGCAACATGTCGGGAAACTTACAGCTTGTATTCTCTCGTGAAGTTATAAATGCAGCACGAGATGAGAACACATCTTTATCATTTTCTGAGTCATGAAAAAAATCTGCTTTCGTGATATATTTCCTTCTTTTTTAACTGCAAGACGTTTGCTCGGTCTAGTTGCGGTTAAATCTCCACTAACGACACATGCACATCACACATGCACACTTCAATAAGCCAACAGAAAGCAGATTATTGCATTTAAATGCCATGTGAAATTGAAGTAAGAGGCAAAAAACTACCTGTTGTGACCGGCTTAGGTTTAAGTAATTTATGACCTTACTTTGATAAAAGAAAACAGGTTACCGCATTTATATGAACAAGTGTGTTTTCGGCTTATTAAGCATAATCGGCTTAAACGTGCATTAAAACATGCTCACTGATGCAGTTCATTCATAACCTGCACAAAGCAAACAAATGTAGGTAAATGTATGGAAATAAGCCCTATTAACAAAGGCCTATTGAGAAATATTTAAATTATTCACACAAAAAAGAGACAGCTGAAAAATTGAATGTGTACTTTAGCTCTGTGGATGTTTTGCCATTTAGGGAAGGTTTTTAAAGTTAATTGAAACAAAATATATTTATCTTATAAAGCTGATTTAAAATAACAAATATAAGCAATTATATGGAGAAAAATGGAATAAAATACCATGTATAAAATAAATAAATAGGCCTAGTCCTATTTGCAAAATATAATTGACTTAATTCACAGAAATGAAAGGAAAACTGCAAAAAGTTCTATATGCAGAGTCTTTGACTATTGTTCAAGTGTAACATGTTAACGGAAACGAAATCAATAGCTTATGGCAGAAAGAGACATCTGTTTGTTTTCTTTATTTTGTAAAACACAGTGTTTTGTTGTTATTGTTTGTTGCAGCCTGTTCATTATCAAAATAAAATAAGTCAACCAAACACATTCCGAAATACAATCCATTTTGCATTCACTCTCCAAACATTGTACATGCGAAGGATGAATTGCATGCAGTGAAGTTCAAAGCATAATACCATTCAAATACATCATGAATATGGAAACATTTGTGGTTTGGTGCAGAATAAGAAAGGAATGCTATATGTGAGCCTGAGCCCTTTTCAGTTTCAGTTTATCAAGGCCGTTTCAGCCGGTTTCAGTTCATGAATTTGTTTTAGGTTAATGTTTAACTAGCCTTGTAGGCCTATTAAGAACTAAGATAGATTAAGTAATGTTTATCTGTATTTATAATGTGGCCTTTATGCGGCTAAAAACTAGTGAATATTTGTGTTTGTGTGCAAGGGCGCATACACGTTTTTGTCATTCCGCATTACAATTAGTGGCAATTAGTTCAATTTCTCCTTTTCAGCGCTTTGTCTTCTCTCTCAAATGATGCAATCCTGCCACCATCTGCTCTGGAGTGCCGCGGTTATGTCAGAAATCAATTCGATTGATTTCAGATTTAGATTCAGTCGATTTCAGTCAAAGTGACAGAAATGTCAAATACTATAATTTTATGTAGGCCAATGAATGTATATATGAAGAGTTTGGTTTTTAAATGCAATAAATCCATTTTGATTAATTTGAGTAAAAATTTGTTTTCTTTACAAAAAAAGTTGCAAGAAGAAAACCATTATTTTCTGTTTCAAACTTTCACAAAGCGTCTTTAGGTTATAATTAATAAAAAAAACAAAAAAACAATCCAGGTTTTGGTTTTCAAAGATTTATTATAAAATTTTATAATTTTTCTTCCCTAAATGAAATAAATCCATGACACTTTTTTTTTTCTCAAAATGCAATAAATCCATTGAATCGATGTGAACGTTATTTTTCATATTGAAATACACAAAATGGTAAGCTGATCCACATATCACAGCCTCTGAACTTGGTCAATACTAATTATATTATATCATAATAAACAATTATATACAGGCACTGGACTAAAAATACAGCCATCCATCAGTGAATCATTACATCCCTAGAAATTAATGAAGTCGGTAAAGCTGTTTGTGAAGTTGTTAATTATTCTCTGCTGAGATTTTGAGAGATCTAAGGTCTACTTTTACTTTATTTCTAAGGCTTTGGCTGGAAGTCACTTTGTTTTTCTCTTTTTTCTGTTCTTCTTGTTCCTCCTTCAGTGATTCTGCTGGTTAACATCAGATGTTTGTTACTAATCACTCAATTTATCACTTAATTATCACAATTTCTGCACTCTTGATAGGTCTTGGTTTTGGAAGTCTGTTCTTGACTACATGCCTGATTTCTATGCAGCATTTCAAAAATGAGGCTTCAGGTCTCATCTTACAGGATGCTGAATGCAAATAAGATAAAACAGGCTGATGAAAACCACATGCGATACGATGATATGATAAAAGTCTGTATTATGTTGGTAAGAGAATAAACCAGATACTGAAAAATATAGTAATCAAAATGTAAAAATTGAAAGGGTTAGGTCACCCGAGCATGAGACATAAGACATGAAATAAAGTGCACGCATCTGTAATAAAACATCCCTCTCGCGGCTCCAGGGAATTAAATAAAGGCCCCCTGTAGTGAATCCAATCCATTTTTGTAAGATAAATATTTGTGCTGGGTGAACTAACCCTTTAAGACACTAATATGACAGAAACATCACCTAAAGTATTAATACAGAAATGATCTGTCTGTGATTTTTTTTTTTTTTTTGCAAGAGTTTTAAACTAGGTGCACATTTGGACACTCAACAATTGCGACAATCAACAAAATATTCAGAAAACAGATAATTTCTGGACATCATAAAACAAAACAAAAAAGTTTATGACAATAACAGGAAAATTCAGATGCATGATTTATTCATGCCACAATGCATGCTGGGAGTCAGCATGCATTGTGGTCAATGCATGCTTTTTTTTTTGATGGTCACCATTGTTGAGATTCATACGCTGATTGATGGGCGGCAGATCCTTTTTTCTATTTAGCTCATATAAACTCTGGAATAGCCAACCCTACCTAACATTGTTCGGAAGCCAGACACACTCTTGCAGTTTAAATCTAGATTAAAGACCCATCTCTTTAACCTGGGTTGCACATAACACACTAATATGTTTCTAATATCCAAATCCATTAAAGGATTTTTAGGCTGCATTAATTAGGTAAACAAATCCCATAACACCCTATGTACTTGCTACATCATTAGAAAAATGTCATTTACGCTAATATTAGTCTGTTTCTCTCTTATTCCGAGGTCACCGTAGACACCAGATCCAGTCTGTATCCAGATCAGAGGGTCACTGCACCCGGATTCAGTTCTCCTCTGACCAGACAAAACCAGTAGTTCAATTCCAGGCTGCAGCAAAGTCAGATTGTGCAGAAGAATCATCTGTTTCCTGTGGTCTTGTCCTGGTGCTCCTCTGAGACGAGGTCTTTACAGGGGATCTGTATCTGGGGCTCATCTAGTTGTCCTGGTCTCCGCTGTCTTTCAGGGCTGTTACAGTAACCAAATCTCAAATTCAAGAGTCCAAATGAAGCATCAAACTCCAGTTATTTGCAATTGCAGGCTCAACTGGGAATGTTTAGGAATTTTTATGCAAAGTCACTCTGTGAATAAGTTGTTGTTAGAGGTCAGACTGTAGAGCTCAGGATCAGATCAGGAGCATCAGTGGACAGGAGAGTATTGTGTGCAGTGAGTATTTCAGTTGATTTATCTGAAGAGTCTAGTTTGTCTTTCTGGTTCTTTCCCTGTTGTTAATTGATGATGTTTTTTATTCATCCAAAAGTTCTCGACCGGACCTAAGATCGACAACCAGCGAATCAACAAGCAGCAGATGTGAGATGAATACACTGTGGCTGCCGCTTCTCCTGGGTAAGTCTGTAAACCTGACAGAGGTTTATATGCTTCATACTTTTGTGGAAACAGTTATACACTACCATTCAAAAAAGAGAAAAAAGAATCCTTCTATTTAGCAAGGATGAATGAAGATGGATCAGTACATGCTGTTCTTTTAAACTTTTGATTAATCAAAGAGTCCTGAAAAAACATTATCATGGTTTCCACAAAAATATAAAGCAGCACAATAATTTTCAACATTGAGATTAATCATAATGTTTCTTGAGCAGCGAATAAGCATATTAGAATGATTTCTGAAGATCATATGACACTGAAGAGTGGAGTAATGATGCTGAAAATTCAGCTTTGGTCACAGAAATAAACTATTTTTTAAAATATACTACAATAGAAATCATCTACTTCAAATCAATATTAATATTTCACATTATTACAGTTTTACAGTATTCGTGGACCAAATAAATGCAGAAGAGATTTTCAAAAACATTAACAAATCTTAATCATTTTCAAACTTTTTGCTGGTAGTGTATTTATACCAGGAATATAAAATATGAACGTTTAAAATAGGAAAGTTACTGTAAAATCAATGCAAATATATGGAATATTGCTCATCATTTAGGCTTGGTTATGCAAATCTTAGTATTTCCAGGTACTGAGATACTAAATTTTTCCAGAAGGTTTTTCAGCGAGTTTCTGTAAAGCCAGGCTCATGTGTGCTTGCAGAGGAATGTAAACACTCACGAGAAATAAAAAGTGAAACTCCCACAGCCAGAGATGTATAGTAACGAAGTAGAACTACTTCACTACTGCACTTAAGTACTAAAAGGCGGTATCTGTACTTTACTAGAGTATTATTTTTTTCTCCTACTTCCACTTTCACTTCGGTACATATTTTCGCTGAGTTTAATACTTTTACTCCGATATATTTTTTATGTGCTGCATCGTTACTCGTTACAATTATAATAATGTTACGAATCATTCCATTACAAACCACTGCCAGAACTGTAGATGGCAGGTTTGATGAAGCTGGCACATCATTGAGCGAATCAAGCGAGACTGCGTGTGCTGACTGAACTGCTGTGAAGAGAGAAATGAACACCGAGCCGAGCCAGATAATGACTCGTTCACGAGTCAAGAACCGGTTGCATCGGTTCGCGGATGACCAGTAACGTTAGTTCTTTCTGACAGTTCGATTCAATAAACCAGTTGAAGAAAACAGTTCACTGATTCTTTTTCGCTCGACGAAATGGCGTCATTGGCGTTGACTGCACCTGGGCACATAACATTAGCACAGAATCAGTTCAGAATCAATCACCAAAAGAATCAGTTCGGTTCAGACGCTCTGTGTGTCGGTAGTGCAGTATCATCAGCTCCTCGGTTCACGAATCGGACGCGTCTGACAGAAACAGTTCTTGACTCGTGAACGAGTCATTATCTGACTCGGCTCGGTGTTCATCTTCAGTTCTCTCTTCACATCAGTTCAGTCAGTGTACTGTTTGAGTAAATGAATTACTCCGGGATATTGGTTTGTTTTAACTCTGAGGGAGTGTCAGACACATTAAACAAGTTAACAGCTTAATTCATCTGTGGATTAATGCATATTGGAGACGCGAACTGTTTAAAACGATTCAGTTCGATTTGGTGAACTGTTTCAAAAAGATCCGGTTACATCGAAGGATTCGTTCGTAAACCGGATATCACAAACTGCTTTGTTTTGAACTGTCTTACAACAGACACGGAAGAGAAGACAATGCTGAATAAAGTCGTAGTTTTTGCTCTTTCTGGACCAAAATGTATTTTCGATGCTTAAAAAAATTCTAAATGACCCTCTGATGTCTTAAGGGTTTGAAACAACTTGAGGGTAAGTTATTAATGACATAATTTTGCAAATTGGGCTAACCCTATTAACCGTTTTTTGTTTACAAGTAGTTACAGTCAAAGGAATTGTGATTGTCCTTCAGGTTAATCATTTGAAATAGTAAAATCAATATGTTCAAACTTTTGACTATTTTCTTTAATAGCTACATAACACAATACTTCTACTTTTACTTTCAGTACTTGAGTAGTAAATTTTAAAATAGACTACTTGCAATACTTAAGTACAAAAAATGTTGAATACTTTAGTACTTCTACTTAAGTGTGGTGCTTAAAGAGCATTTCAACTTCTACTCAAGTCACTTTTTTGATAGAGCACTTGTACTTTTACTCAAGTATGGGTCTCTAGTACTTTATACATCTCTGCCCACAGCGAATAGAACAGCTTGCAGTTAATGAAGAGCACTTCTAGATCTGAACAGCACATCTTCTTTAAGACTGTTACATCTGTAAACCACATTTTGCTGATGTATAAGCATGTCCCGCCGCCATGCGATTTCCCTGTTGATACTACGTTGCGGTCCACTCTGAACAGCTGAAAGCCCGTCAGATGGAGCACACTGTCTGGAATGGCATTGTTTAGCCAAGTTTTCATCAAACATAGAGCAGCTGAGTGTGAGAAATCCTTATTTGTCTGTGATAGCAAAAGGAGTTTGTCCGTATTGTTGTGTAGAGAGCGGAGGTTCACCAGATGGATGCTAGGCAACAATGCTTGAAATTTGCACTTTCCCCCATCTGTGCGTCCTGAAGTGCATGATCAGCGCAGCTGCTCTGCCAACTACTTTGTCCAGCAAAACATCAGAATAGTCGAAATAATATATTGGGTAATCTGCAAAACAACTGTAGAGCATGTCACGGAGGCCATCAGCATCGGCACCATCTTGCATCAGGAGCACCAGAACGTTTAATGTCATATGACTGATGCATAAAAAAAAACAATATTTTGTGCATTTGATGCAATGCAATGGGCAGCTGTGGCCTAATGGTTAGAGAGCCGGACTAGTTACCAGAAGGTCACTGGTTTGAGTCTCGGTGCTGGCAGGAATTGTAGGTGGGAGGGAGTGAATGAACAGAGCTCTCTTCCATCAAGGCACTGAACTATAGACCTGCGCGGAAGGGATTTTTCCGTCCCGCTCCCGCAAGATTTTGTCCCGCTCCCGCAAAAATATATGTTATTTTCTCCCGCTCCCGCTCGCAAACAATCAAGTTCCGTCTCGCTCCCGCCCGCAAAAACCCGCGGGTAAGCGTATAGTAGATTTTTTTTAAAATTCAATTGCATATTCTGCCTGCTACTCTGTTATTTTTTTCACTGTTGAATATAAATGTAAAAAATAAACGCAAAATAAACGAATGTTTCGTTTTATTTGCATTAAATTAAATGGATGAACATGAACAAGGAACTTAGAACATAGAAATACAGTAAAAAATAAGTAATGTAAATAAAAAATATATTTACATTACTTACGACCTGCGCAGGAGGGATTTTTCCATCCCGCTCCCGCAAGATTTTGTCTCGCTTCCGCCTGCTCCCGCAAAAATATATGTTATTTTCTCCCGCTCCCGCCCGCAAACAATCAAGTTCCGTCTCGCTCCCGCCCGCAAAATCCCGCGGGTAAACGTATAGTAGATTTACAAAAAAAAAATACATTGCATATTCTGCCTGCTACTCTGTTATTTTTTTCACTGTTGAATATAAATTTAAAAAATAAATGGAAAATAAACAAATGTTTCGTTTTATTTGCATTTAATTAAATGGATGAACATGAACAAGGAACTTAGAACATAGAAATATAGTAAAAAATAAGTAATGTAAATAAAAAATATATATACTTATAATAATTAGGCTATATAGCCCAATAAATTATATAATAATAAAGCTGGATTTATTTTGTGTTCAAAGGAAAAGTAGCTTATGGGACCTGAGCAATTCCTTCAAACATTTAACAAAAAATATCCTTATTCCTCAATAACAAAATAGACCAATTTTAAATATTTAGCTAAATATATATATATCAATAAAAATAAAATGAATTGACTAAAAAAACTGTATGACTACTTAATGTGCCCATGCAGGAATAGCATGTCGTTCACTGTTCAGTTTAATCCGTCTCTGCTCCAGTATGGAACCGCAAATACTGAAAGCCCTCTCCGATGGTGCGCTAGCTGGAATGCAAAGTACATAGCTTGTTACTTTGCTTAATCTTGGAAATTCATCTTTTCCACCACTGGAGGACATCATCCGGTCTGTGTGTTTCTAATCCATCCAACTTTACCTTTAAATATCTTGCTATTTTGGAATCGAATTACACGTCGCTGTCTATGGTATCATCAGCATCCACCCATTCCGCAAAGTCTATTTTATCTTATTTTATTATAAATAAAAGTTTATTTGTTTCTAGTTATTTTATTTTGTTAGATATTTCCACTTTGCGGGAGTCCCCCAAATAAACCGCCCGCGTCCGCATTCACCCACATCGAATATTGTCCCGCGCCGCACTCGGTCCCGCGCTTGATCCTCTATGCCCCACCAGTCTGAAACCCATCGATTTTTACAAAGCTTATTGTTCTGAAAAGCGAGGTGTGCTCTGATTGGCCAGCTATCCAGTGCATTGTGACTGGCTGCCTCAAGCGCGTGATGTAAATGTTACACCCCTTACCATACTGTGATGCCCTGTGTCCCCGCCCGAGTACACAAAACCAATAAAACCCATTAGGCATTTGTTGCATCCAGTGGGTATATAATTACTTATACTCTCTTTTTACACTCTGCATCGCATATCGTGCTGCGTAAACATAAAACCATGTCTGTATTTGTGATCAGAGAAACGACAAACAACAAGCGCTACTCTACAATGCTCAAAACTTGCATTTAAATCATCATTGGTAAGTTCTTTAAATTTGAAAACGTACTTACAGACTGTGAGTCAGAAGTGCCAGACTGTCCTTGCAAAGTTGGAATTGCTCCACTTTATAGAAACAGCCTTTGGCACATTGTAGGCTACTGGTTCAGGAAACAGTCCTTGTCTGCCGTAAAATGTGCAGCAAACATCTGAATATTTGGATTTAATTGTTCTGAAACAGTGTTGTAAATACAAGTTAACTACTGATTTCTAGTTGAGTCCTCGTTTGGAAGGCCAAACAAAGTAGTTTCGCTTTTACAAAAAAAAAAAACACACAGTGACTCCACAACATGGCATCGACTGCAACAGCGAGAGTTAAAGTTACACCTTCTGTCTTTGCATGAACATTTGGGCTGCTTTATGCAAATCTTCCCAAATCGTGATGTAGACATGTGGGGGCATGTTAGAATGAGCCGTTTTAGGAGGGTGTTGTTGACTCTTAACTTTTATAAAGAATTTCTCTTTGGATTTGAGACTTTAGACTTATAAAGACTTTACAGATCTTTCTTATGCAACAAGAGCTTGTAACACTTCAAAGAGAAAGGAACATTTTTAATTGGATCATATGAGCACTTTAAGAGAAGTATTATTTTTAATTATTTTAATTACTACAACTTGTTTCTCAAATGATCACATTCAGGCTCAGTCATTTGGGCAGAGGAGCAGTACTTTCCTCAGTCATACAATGCCACATGGGACGAGGGCAGACTTCACTGTCAATCCTGTTTCAAAGAACTGACGACCATCACCAGCAGAAACGTCCACCTCATTGTCCAGGACCCCTCTTTCGACTCCTGGGTTGGACTACGCAAGAGTTACAATGGCTCCTTCCCATGGGCCAAATGGTCCAATGGGGATCCTGTTAGATATCAGAATTGGTACCCTGGTCATCCTGTTCCAAACAAAGAAAAGAAACTAATTCCTATATGTTCCTCAACTACACAAAGTCCACTGAGCACCCTAATTACTACCCAAAAATCGACCCCAATGACCTCAACACAAACCTCCACAGTCACTTCTGCTTCGGTATCCTCAACATTTCAAACAAACAAAGAAAGTGATACATGCCCCATACTGTCAGAAATGCTTTATTGCCTAAATATGTCATGTGATGATCTTGAAAGTGCCATGACTATTTGCAATAGAACAACAATTGCTACCCCTGAGACTACAACATACAGCACCACCCCTAAAGTCACAACATTAAGCACCACCTTTAATGCTGCAACAAATGGCACAACAACTGAGAGCAGCACCACCAGCAACTGCATCTTTGAACCTGAGCCAGATCCTGAAGAGTACATCGAGGATGCTTGTGTGGTCCTGCTCAGCTTCGGCATGTGGAAGGAAGAAGACTGCAACAGAAAACTACCTTTCATCTGTTATGAAGGTATAAGACCTTTGTTTTAGAGCACAGCATCGTATTGTTAGATTTATATTGTTAGTACTCTGACAAACTTAAAAAGAAAGGTTCCAAAAGAAAGTTTTCAAGGCATTACCAAAAATCAAACAAATAATGTTTAACAAAAATATAAATCAGAAATAATGATATGCTTCAAGTAGGGAAGTAGAGAGATGTAGCCCAAACTGGTCGTTAAATGTAGGCGAATTATGTTAACTAAAATATCTCGCTTGGCACTGAACTTTGAGCTTTAGGATTTTACAGATATAATTTTTACTCTAACAACAACATTACACACTAACTGAAGTTTGAAACATGGGATCACGAAGAACGGGACCTTTAAGACATTTTTGAATAACAGCTTTATGACATAAAACAAATTATACATAAAATATAAACAAAAGTATTACACACAAAAAAAATTTAAATTACAAAGTATTGAGTATTAAGTACATTAGTATTAAATAAAAATAACAAATGAATAAAAAAAAAACAATACTTATATTCATGTTTTAATTTCTTTATTTCAAACATTCTTAAATTTAGGGACATACCGATATTGATTTTACATGTCTGATTTCATGTACATTTTTTTTATTGGCACATTCTGGTAATTATTATTATTATTATTATTATTATTGAATAGACAAGAAAGAATAAAAATATTAGTACATTGACAAGATTTATTTTCTCTACAATTACAGTCAACCACTGCATTTTAATCACGATCCAAACAAACATGCTGCACACATGGAGCATAAACAGTTTCTGATTTAAATTAGATTAAGTACATAAAACAAACCTGCACGAAAGCATCTTAGCATCAATAACTTTTTATAAAATCTTAAGATCAGTTCTTTTAGGTTCTTTAGTTTAATAAAACACTCCTCCCTCTTATAAAATTGGTTTGTTTAGGAACTGTTTACTGAAAGGTTATTTAGGGAACCCAAAATGGTTCTTTATGGGGAAATTTTCATTTTTAAGACTGAAAATGTTCTTTAGATAATTAAAAATGTTCTACAGAAATTGTTCTATTAAGAACTTCTTCACTGAATGGTTCTTTGAGGAACCCAAAATCAAATCTCATTTTTGAAATTTTATTTTTAAGAGTGTAAATAACTTGTAAGTTTCTGCTAATGTTCGTCTTTGCATCTATCTGTCCATAGAGCGCTTTTTTGGCCAGATAAACATTTCCAGCGTGACCACAAGCACAGGCAAAGTGAGCTGGTCTGAGGGACCCGGAGCTAAGAACATCAGTCACTACAGAGTGGAGGTCACTGGGAACAAAACCCAGACATTTAACCAGACTAAACTCTTTCAGAACATAGACACTCTGACAGCAGGAACTCTGTACAAAGTTCAGGTGTTTCCTGTGAAATGTGACAGGGATCTCAATCCACAGAATATCTCCTTCTACACTTGTAAGTAGACTCGGATTTGACTTCATTGTGTGCAACATGATTTCAACACGAATAATGATCAAAATGACCCATGCTGTCCCTTTTTAGTGCCCTCTGGTGTGCAAAATCTGATTGTGGTGAGTGTGACAAATGTTAGCGCCAACCTCAAGTGGAGTAAACCAGATGGAAACCATGACTTCTACTCAGTAACATTCACAAATGCATCGAACACTAAAGATCACAAGTGTGATAATGAAGAGTGCACTATTACCAATCTTATTCCAGGAACAGAGTATGAATTTACAGTTAAAGCTGTAGTGAATGAGACGATTGGAGGTGTGCCGAGCAACGTTTCTGATTACACCAGTAAGTGCAGAAAGTTTCATTTTTGATTATATCCACCCAAAGCTCTAAACATTTCCAAATAAAGCATAATTTCTTGTAACGAATGCACACAGGAAACGAGAGATCCAAGCGCAGTATTTTAATGGGGTATCCAAAATCAAAATCCAAAAAACAGGCAAGAGGTCATAACCACAAAATCAGTCCAAAACAAGAAACAAGAAAAATAGACCGGTTTAAATAGACAGGTGCAAACGATAAAAGTGGAGACAGCTGAGTGCAATTAACAGGTGTGCAATTAGCAGTGATGAATGGGACAAAGGCTTGTGGGAAATGTAGTGCCTGCAGTGGGGTGACTATGGGGAAGTGAGACCACTAGTGGACACCCAGGGAAACACAGACCAGACACTGAGACATTTCTTTGTTTTAATTTGAGTTTTAGTATAGCTTTATTGATAAATTAGCTTTTATTTTTAGGTTATTTCCAGTATTTTTTTGTTTTGTTTTGTTTTGTTCTTTGCCATTTTTTTTTTTTTTTTTTTAAAGATTTTATTTTCTTTTTTTAATCAGGATAGGACAGTATATATTGACAGGAAACAAGGTGTGTGTGTGTGTGTGGCTATTTTCAAAGTAACAAGCATACCCATAAATACAAGGCTAACTTTGGATAAAACTACGTTTTTGTTTGACTGACTGCTTTTTTTGGTATTTACTTTTCAGAGCCTTCAACTGTCAGGAACCTAAGATCAGCAGACAATGACAGTACAGTCATAATGGTCTTTTGGGATCCTCCTACTGGCAGTCATTCAGGTTACCGCTATTGTCTTAAAGAAGTCAATAACCGCTTCGAGTGTACTTACTGCAACATCGCATCAGACAGCAGCAATACAGCAAACAACAACATCACAAACAGCAGTAATACAACAACTTTCAGTATTACAGACTGCGAAACAGTGGATGGAACAGAAACATTTATCAAAAAGGCTAATAAATCAGACGGCAGCATGTTTTGTCTGTGTGTGGCAGCGCTAACAAAGAGCAACACTCTGTCAGGAGAAATGATTGGAATCGTAGCATACACACGTGAGTCTCATGTTCAGTTATTACATTCTTTCATGTATCATGCATGTACTGTTAATTCTAATTGACCATTTGTAATCGACTGTAAGCTTAACGTATTAGATAAAGCTGAATGTAAATTAAAAGTCAAACAGTTATGGAAGTTTTTTTCCATAATGGAAAACAAAATATGTAGCATTTCCTAAGTTCTGACAAGCTCATGCTCTCTCCTCTCCTTTGAGTGTTTACAATTGTCATTTTGCATTATTGACACACTATGTTACTATTTAATACTGTAAAATTGCTTTGACACAATCTGTATTGTTAAAAGCACTATATAAATAAAGGTGACTTGACTCCTCTCCATACAGGCCCAAAATCTGTGGACCTCACTTTAATACCTTCCCTTAAAGAAATGAATGCCACCTGGGAAATAAATGGGAATTATGAAAAATTTGAAGTGACAATTACAAGTGCTGATGCAAAGTATAATCAGTCATATACTACTACAGACAAGTTTTACACGTTCAGGAATCTGAAGGCAGGAGTGTTTTACACTGTTTCAGTTGTCACTCTTAATGGTGACCTTAGAAGTTCTGCTGCTAATAAATCAGATTACACCCGTGAGTAATCAATACATTGCCATCACTATTTTTCAGATCATTTTTCCAGTAGTTTAAATCACTGTCTTCATCATCTTTCAAGTTCAGCTGTATAACATCTCACAAATTAATTCACAGGGCCTGCTAAACCTCGTGACCTAAAGGCCACCGCTAACAAAAATAGCATACAGCTAAGCTGGAAAGCTCCAGCTGAGTCCGAGGGTGCCTTGCTTCAATATATAGTGAAATATAACACTTCGTTCTGGGATGAAACTAATGAAACAGCTACAACTGAGACAAATATCACAATTCCTAATTTAAGACCAGGAACAAAATATATGTTTAATGTCATGGTCTTGGCTGGAAATCTGAGTGATCCAGCCACTACTACTACAAACACAGGTAAAGAGATGACATTTTGTTGCTAATGAAGCAAATATTCGGCTTTGTTTACTTCTATTGCACTACATGATTATGCTGTTCATTCTAACATGTTAGTAGAATGAGCATTTTAACGTCTTTCTTTGTTTCCAGAGCCTGAGAAGAGGACACTGGTCCTCACAATGTTGTGTTCCTCTCAAACCACACGTTATTGTGATGAAACTAAAACTCGGAAAGAGCTGTTTGAAAAGGTGAAGAAATGTTCAAAGACTACATCAAGCTTGTTCCAACTTTACAGTAACAGAATTATTATAGAATAAATGCACACGAGAAATAAAGATGACAATTAAAAAAGACAAAGTGACTAACATTTAGATTTCATAAATTGTTATTTCTCTTTTTTACTGATTACAAAGACCTGCATTAAAATGTAACTATATATGTATATATTACGTTTTTATCTTGAATGCTAATTAAAAGTAATAATAATAATAAAACAATCTAAAACAGCTTTGTGCAAATAGCTGGACAAGTTAACTGAAATAAACAAATTTTCTTTCTGTCTTTCAGCTGGAAAAAAAATTTGATGACAAATTTCAAGACTTGGTCCACTGGAAGCTTAAAGCAAGAACTAGGTTTGTAAAAACAGCTGGATTTTTTACAAATTACTATGATTTATATTTAACTCTTGACTCTCATTTCACAGCGAAGAATTCCTTTGAATCTCTGACGTGGCCTTCAATCAAGAAAAAAAATCACATACTGACATTTTGTGTGATTTCATGCCTGGTGAATTCAGGAATTTATTTTCTTCCATTTCCAT
Organism: Carassius gibelio; assembly: GCF_023724105.1. NCBI lineage: Eukaryota > Metazoa > Chordata > Actinopteri > Cypriniformes > Cyprinidae > Carassius > Carassius gibelio. The sequence goes on along the minus strand of NC_068394.1, from coordinate 1,844,745 downwards.
TAATGCATCTTACAAAAGAGGAACAAAAGGAATTTGTCAAAAAGCCAACAATATATGTTATATACAATTTTATTAGCTTAGATTAGGAAACAAGTGAGAGAAGAGGAATCATTTAGAGAAGAAATAGAAGTTTATGGTAAACCCTTGATTACGGGAACCAAATGTCTTCACAGGGATAGCAAAACCTGATATGTTTGACCTTGGGGGGACATTTTTTGGACCCCATTAGAAAAACTTATAAATCATCCCAAAGTTTTTTTTTTTTTGTTGTTGTCGTTGTTGTTTTTCTGTGTGAGTTATGGGGTGATGGTATAGAATATACAGTTAATATACAGTATAAAAATAATTATGTCTTTGAAAAGCGCATTGGTTTAAGAGGCTGTTAAGTGCTTGTTTTTAGCTTCTTGGAGGGTTTTATTTTGATTATCACTCATTTTTTAAATCTCTATGGTATTTTTTTATTCTTACAAACTGTGTTTTGACATTTACTGTAAATTGAGTGGTGTGATGATATTTGGTATAGTTGTGGGAGCTATAATTTATCTACAAAACTGTAACATGAATACCTTTTTCTTAAAAACATTGGTTATTTCTTCATGTGAATTCCAGTTTTGATGTTCATGATGGATTACTGCAGTTTATTTTGGGGATTGGTTTCATTAAAGATAAAGATATTACACATGGGTTTATTCACTTTATTTCACTACTTTACTGTGATGTTCATTTATACTTACACTCATAATTCCTCAATATTTCTGTCTTGTTTTCCAAATGTATAAACAATCTTAAATCAAGATACATTTACTTGCATAATTATTAAATTTTATATATATATATATATATATATTTAATTTAATTTAATTTAATTTAATTTAATTTATGCATTTAGCAGACGCTTTTATCCAAAGCGACTTACAGTGCATTCAGGCTATCAATTTTAACCTATCATGTGTGTGTAAATATATATATTTACCCGCACAGAGAAATAAGTATTCAACACACCAACATTTTTTATTTCAGTAATTCAACTCAAATTGTGAAACTTGTGTATTACATAAATTAAATGCACACAGACTGAAGTAGTTTAAGTCTTTGGTTCTTTTAATTGTGATGATTTTGCTCACATTTAACAAAAACCCACCAATTCACTCCACAAATTCGAATACTTCATAAAACCAATAAATAAATTCTTTAGTGAATTGTTGGCCTTCTGGAAAGTATGTTAATTTACTGTACATGTACTCAGTACTTGCTAGAGGCTTCTTTTGCTTTAATTACTGCCTCAATTCGGCGTGTCATGGAGGTGAACATTTAACCAACTTTTGGTGCTTTTGTCAGTGTGGGCAGGTGCCAAATCCTGCTGAAAAATGAAATAAGCATCTTCAAAAAAGCTGGTCAGCACACGGAAGCATGAAGTGCTCCGCAATTTCTTGTTAAATGGTTTCAGTGACTTTGGTTTTCAAAAAACACAATGGACCAATGCCAGCAGATGACATTGCTCCCCAAATCATCACAGACTGTGGAAACTGTGGACCTTGGTTTCCAAATGAAATACAAAACTTGCTCTCATCTGAAAAGAGGACTTTGGACCACTGGACAACAGTCCAGATCTTCTTCTCCTTAGCCCAGCCTCTGACGTTGTCTGTGCTTCAGTAAATCTCTTGACACGTCTGTGTGTGGAGGCTCTTGATGCCTTGACCCCTACCTCAGTCCATTCCTTGTGAAGTTCACTCAAATTCTTGAATCGATTTTGCTTGACAATCCTCATAATCTGTGGTTCTCTCGGTTGGTTGTGGATAATTTCTTCCACACTTTTTCCTTCCAGTCAACTTTCTGTTAACATGCTTGGATAAAGCACTCTGTGAAGCTTCGTTTTTCTTTGTGGCTTACCCTCCTTGTGAAGGATGTCAATGATTGTCTTCTGGATAACTGTAAGATCAGCAATCTTCCCCATGATTGTGTAGCCTAGTGAACCACACTGAGAGACCGTTTTGAAGGCTCTGGAAGCCTTTGCAGGTGTTTCATGTTGATTTCATGTTATCATATTCTAATTTGTTGAGATGTTCAGATGGTGAATTGGTGGGTTGTTGTTAAAGGTGAGCCAAAATCATCACAATTAAGAGATGCAGTCTGTGTGCATTTAATTTATTTAATACACAAGTTTCACAGTTTGAGTTGAATTACTGAAATAAATGAACTTTTCCATGGCGTTCTAATTTATTGAGATGCACCTGTAATAAAACACTTCCATCGTGTGCTCTACTGCATTTATGCATCGATTCAAAAGGCACAACCCACTTACAAAATAATGTGAATGTGAAAGTGATGTGACGTAGCCAGGTGCATACACATACCTATAGACTGAACACGTAATACATCACATAGTCCTCCTAATTCACCCCAACAAAATCTCCCAACAGCCAGGAAAGTGAATTTGTCAGCCCTGGTTTATTCAAAGAATCAGACCTCCTTCCAGACTTTCTGAACGGCGTCATGTCAGATCATGTGAACAAAAACACACATTTCTCTTATCCTGCATGTACAAAGAGAGTAGTGCGAGCATGAACACTCAAACACAAGCCTTCACAGGTCAACTGTTCGTAATAAACACTCAACTGAGTTAAGGGCCGTTCAGATATAGAAAAGAACATATTAGGCTGCTAATAGCCTATACTTTGTCTATGACTGATAAATAGGCGTCCGTCACTTCAAAACATATTTAAGAGTCCATGCGTCCACGATATACATATAGTGCAATAAATATATGCAAAACCATCCATAAATCATCAAAATGGACAGGATTCCTTTAACATTTGGGCAACACAGCACTGCATATGGGCAGCATTTGCAAACTAAACGTGTGATTTGTGTGACGTTCCTTTGGTGCTCCACTGAAATGGGCAGATAACCCAGTGACAAATGTTGATTGTAAGAATGTTGTGGGAACATTGTTTTTTAAATGTTTAAAAAACATGTTGTGTTCTAAGAAGGTTATGGTACAAAAACTTTTTTTTTTTTTTTTTTTTTTTTACATTTTACATAAATAATTTTGAATAAATTATTTGAAGATTTTTTTATTTAAAATTATTTAAAGATTATTTAAAGATTTCTTAAAAAAAAAAAAATCTTAGAACTTTCAAGTACAAATAACTTAATAAGAACATTCCGAGAACATTCTAAGAATGTTTTCCCTGAACATTATGAGAACGTTCCAAATTTATTAAATTTAAGAATGTTTTGTCCTAATTTATTATTTATATAACTTAAAAAAAAAAAAAAAAAGATAAAACAACATTCTTGAGAGTCCTGAGAAGGTTCCCTGTTAACTGGTCTTACATTCTGGCAAGGTTCTCTTAAAGTAACACTGGTAACACTTTAGAATAGGGAACACTTATTCACTATTAACTTCGAATTTTCGAATTTTAATTTGCTGTTTATTAATAGTCAGTAAGGCAGTTGTTAAGTTAAGGTATTGGGTAGGATTATGGATGTAGAATAAGGCATTAATATGTGCTTAATTACTACTAACAAATGGCTAATATTCTAGTAATATGCATGCTATTAAGCATCTAGTTAAGAAACCCTAAAATAAAGTGTTACCATAACATTAATAGCACTTTAAGTCAAAGTTATCTGGTCTTTACTAACGTTCTCCAAATGTTTGCACAAAAACATTTAGACATCATTAAATGTTACTACTTAATTTAGAATGTTCAGAGAGTTTGTAAAAGTAGCATTCTCCTAACGTGTTCAAAATTCTAACATTTAATGTTCTCTTAACATTTGCATAAATAAGAAAAACATGTTTTAAATATAAAAAAATAAATTTTGAACACAGAGCATTCTATAATGTTTTCATAACTTAATGGGAATTCTATACTATACGTAACAGTATACTGTATGCAAGACACTGTAGAGTCATAGCAACTGTGATTAATACATTTTGTTACTCAATATTTACTCAAAATTCACTAAAATATTACAAAACATATGCATGGTCCATTGAACTGGAGAATTATTTATTTTACTAAGCAGGTGCACACTGGTTTCTGGTAACATTTAACATATATTACGATTAACATTTGTGTGTTAATGTCTCCCTATATTTTGCAGTTCAAGGACTTGAATCCACACGGTGTTCTTCCACCCTTTAAAACCACCAGTGCTGACTTCTTATAGCAGGCACAGCACAAAAAGCAGAAACCAAACAAGATTTTGAAATGGTATAAAACGCACTTTAAAAGTGATGGTCAGTGTGCTCTAAATGAGGACATTAATTTTAATAACAGTAACAGAGCCAAACAGGGTTTTCTGCTGAATCCCTTCTTTAATCAGTCCTCATCACACACACACACACACACACACACACACAGGTGTTTGCACATGCTGCCCAGCAGGAAGAGTATACAGTACATATTCACAAACACAGAGAACAAGCGCAATCTCACACTGAAACATATCCAGTTGTAACAGCTTTTTTTCACAGGTTCAAGTTTCCATCGTTTCATCGTTGAGCTTTGTTCAGAAACAGGCAAGTTCAAGCTTACAGTAGTCGGCATTTGACTCCAGTGTGTCCATGTTAAACCAGTGATAAACACCTCTGAAGACGACCAAACGTCCCTCTCATGACTGACATCACAAGAGCCTTTCATTCTCAACATCCCTGAGACTCACTGAAGTCTGAGTCTCGGACAATCACAGAAATTGTGTTATATCGCTGTCAGGGATGTAGCAACAACATTGCTGTTTTATGTAAAGAATAAAAATCAAGCCCTATTTATATTGCAGCCTTAATGTCTCACATCATAGAAAAATCATCTCTGGAGGTCCAAGTGACAATCTGTGGAAGGCCATTTCCGTCACATGAGAAAAATAATCATACTTTAAAAAACAATTATCAGCTGTTTAAAAATTCATAAAAGTCATTATCATGACATGATATGGCAAAAAGTTGAAATTTACCGGAAAAAGGTAAAAATATGATATAAAGAGTCAACGTTATGGGAAAAAAAAACTAAATTATGACATACTAAGTCAAAATGATAAGAAAGGGAGTCATTATTATGACATAAAAATCAAATTTGAGTTAAAAACTCTCTGACAAAAATTCTAAATTGACAGTCTAAAGTTTGAAACAGAAAGTCTCAATTTTGACAAAAGGTTTAAATTATGAAATACTAAGTCTATATAGGCATAGTTATGACAAAAATGAGAAAGTATGAGATAAAAAGTCATGATTGTGACAAAAAAACTGAAAATATGAGAATTGATTTGTGACAATAACTCAAATGAGTCATAACACAAAAAAGTCAAAATTGAGATAAAAAGTCATAATTATGACAAACAGCTGAAATTTTGAGAAAGTCGAACTGTGACAATGTTTTGAGTGATGACAAAGTCTAAAGTATGAGATAGAAAGTCAAAATGACAAACGTTAAAATTCTGAGATAAAAAATAAAAACTGACACTCAAGTTGAAATTACCATGGGCGTTTATGAATTTTTCCTAAGTCATAATTTTGACATTATCTCATAATTGGCTTTGTAATAATTTCAACTTTATAATGATCGTAATGACCTATTATCTCTCAAATATCTCGACTTCGACTTTTATTTCAGAGTTATGACTTAGTATATAATTTCTATGTCTAATAAAACGACATTTTGTCATAAGGTTTTATTGTTTTTTTAAATTGGGCTTCCATACACTGTAGCTTATGCTGTTCAGTTTGTGTCATAATTATCAATATTACTAAATGAGACCCTTGAGAGCTCTTAACCTCCTCAGACTCTGAATTATTCACGTCTATGGCAACACTCATAATGTGAACATGGATTCATGTGTGGTTTTAATTTTGATCGTTTTATCACTACACAAATCTACCGCTTGCAAAATATTAGACTAGTCTTTATTTCACTGAATCACGATGATTGCAGCAGTATAAAGCTATAGTTTGTGCTTTGACTTATGTAAATATGCACTGTTTTGCTTACTCAAAATGCTCAATCTATGGCCCTTGTTTTCTGAAATATTAAATTAAGCAGCGTTACTCGCTGCTTCTGTGTAAGTTGCCTGGGAGAGAATGATATTAAATGCTTTCTTGTCCAACAGAGATGATTTTTCCTTAAAGACACATTTCTATTACTTTCAACCAAGCAATGGTTTCAGTAAAAAAATGCAGTGAATCACATTTGCGAGGGAAACCGGGACAGGTTTAGTTTGGGACTTTTAATCGCTGACATCACACTTCCTGTAGAAATGCACAAGCAAAGGCCTCTATTTCCTGTCTCACAGTACACACACTTCCTGATTTGATATGAAACACTCTGAATAAGAAATAAATACCATTTATAAACTACACAGAGCATGTTTCCAGTAATGTACAGCAGGTGTTTCTCCAAGCAGCATTAAAATACGCATAAAACACAGCCACATGGTTGGACTCTCCAGTCTTTCGTCGTGACGCAGTGAGAAGTTGCACAGTGATGGACGACCGCCAACACACCGGTCTCCAGTGCATGCATACAGCAAATAAAATACTGCAGAATTGAGCTTAGCAAAACATATGGACTCAAAAATCTGATTTTAAAATCTTTTCAGTATGTTAATCATCTTGAGAACTCAAGCCGTATACACACAGCAAGGTTTCAGTACTGACAACTGCATTTAAATATGAATGATGTCTCCTAAACTAGATATACACCAATACATCTTCAGACTGAAAGCTCTCTAGCACCTTTAGCACGTCTGCAACAGTTTGGTTGATCTTTTTCAGGCTTAAAAAAGGCATTTGCTGGGCCTCAAAGAAGTGCAACGTTCCTCAACAGTCTTAAGCAGCGGTTCTCAACTGTTCCACAACTGGAAATTCGAGGGGGAAATTATAAATAAAATGCAACTATAATCAAGTATAGTAAGGAGAAAAAGCATCTTTCTGTCATTCGTCCACATGATTTCAATAAAATCATCTGTCTTTTCTTAGAAAACAGTCAGATGAGACAGAAAAATACCAAAAATCAGGAGCAAATCTACATCAGGTAAAAAAATAAATATAATCCAGATGATGACATTAAATACACATACGATAAATAACATTTCTGCTACTATTTATGCATTTACAAAATCGTTTTCCTATACAGTCTATCATGTTATTAACTATGCATATATTTGGGTCTAAAAAGTTTATTATATATTAATATTATACGCACTACTAGTCAAAAGTATGAAATATTGAGATTTTTTTATGTTCTTTGTTCTTCTGCTCACCAATACTGCATTTATTTGATAAATAGACTAACAAATAGACTAAAACAAGTAATATTGTGAATTATTATTATAATTTAAAATCGCTGTTTTCTATGTGAATATATATAGTAAAATGTAATTTATTCCTGTGTTCAAAGCTGAATTTTCAGCATCATTACTCCAAGCTTCAGTGTCACATGATCTTCAGAAATCATTCTGATATTATTATTATTATGGCCCAATTATTAATAATAGTTACTTATAAGCATAAAACATAAGCACATTCCAAATTTTTGACCTGTGGCATATAATATCATTACAGCGTTTGATTTGAAGATGATTTTGGGTCAGCACATAATGTCAGATCCTGAAGCAAAACCAGTTGAGAACCACCGACGGTTAACATGACGTGACGTTTGCCTTTTCATATTTGGCAGATTTACAATTCAAAATCTTACAGGTGGAAAACACGGGACCGTAAAGCCACAGATATGACAATCAAGATACCAGTCAAACACGTACAAACATCGGGATTTTAAATATATCAGTATTAACAAAGCAGAAACATCGGATCGTGTTTGTCCAGATCGAGCTCGTAACACACAGTAGAATCCAGTAGTTTACAGTGCGAGTGGAGATTTCATGCTTGACGCAGGAGTGTGTGTTTGCATTAAACACGTGCTGACGGATGCTTCATCGTTTCAGATGCACAATGCTGAAAATATCCTGCATGTCCTACAAACATATCACAAGTACAAAAGCATTTCCCCGTGGTTGTTTTCAATCTGAAAGCATATTTATTGCATACTTGACACCAAAAAAATCCCAGGAGCTGATGTTTTAAAGCATTTAACTCCATGCTTGTGGCACACAGATGCATGTTTCCTTTAGTTGCATGAACTTCTCCAGTTTTCCAAATGCATCGAGCTCAGTATGCATCCATGCACATTCACTCACGCGCCGCGCTAGCAGTACAGAGACATCCGGCTGCGCCGCATGGCCTCGCTGATCAGGTACGCAGGACTGATTTCCGGTTCCTCCGTCATCACCTCGATGTTCTGCCACTCGCCGCACTGATTGGACTTCTTGATCGTGTCCACGACGCAAAGCGCGTACAGACAGTCCTCAAAAGTGGCGGCCATCGTCAGCGGCCGTCCGTCCCACGTTCGCCGGTCGTCTTGATCCTGAAACGCCTGCCGTACGGCTTGAACCATGCAGATGGTGCCGGTGAGATACGGAGACGGGATGTCCCGGAACGCTTTGTCCGGTAGAGATGCGTTTCCAACAGGTGTGTTGTCCTTAAGAAGAAGCTCCTGACCGCTTTTGCCGTCGTTCTTCTGTCCGTACAAATCCGTCCCGCAAACCGTCAACCTTCCAGACGTACCGACCACCACAACCTCCTGCCGAAACTCTCCCGGGACGTTAAAATTGAGCGTGACCGTGCAGCAGGTGCCTCCTTCCAGCACCATCTGAAAGGTGCAGAAGTCGTCGCTGGTGATCTGTCGGATCCCATGGATGTGATCCGTCTGCTTGACGAACGTCTTGAGGAAGCCGTGCACCTTCGCCGCACGCCGGCCCGTTAGAAACGTGAGCAGGTCGATGATGTAGCTCCCGACCGAATGCAGCCCGCCGCCCCCCATCAGGTCATCACAGCTCCAGTTGTACTTCTTCCCGAGGAGACTCCCGCCGTGAACCTGCGCCTCGCAGACCAGGAGCTCGCCCACGTAACCCTCCTCCAGCAGCTCCTTCATCCGGACGAAAGCAGGGAGGAAGCGCAGCACGTTACCCATGATGCTCAGCAGCTTCGGGTAGTACTGGGCCGCCGACATCATGCGGAAGGCGTCCAGCGGCGTCGCCGTCCGGTCACAGATCACGTTTTTGCCAATTCCTAGAAGAGGGAACGAGAGAGAACGTTAGACGAAACTAAACTGACACAAAAGGATTACAATAAACAGAGACATCAGGACATCTAAAAGACATGTCCTGACAGCTCTAAAATAACACATGCATATTGAGGAAAGCTTGCCACCTGCTGGTATTCATCGGTAGTGCAATGAAAAGAAACCTGTTTTTCAAAGTTGTAAATAAAACAGAATATGTTATAAAAGAACATACGTTTTCTTTCTATTTGAAAATCAAATGTGTTACTCTATGTTTCTTTGTAAAAGTTTGTGAAATTCAATAGCAATTTTGAGTTAAAATGATTTCAAAGTAAATCTTAAAGTATGTTTTCAGTGTAGAAGAAAAGAGGTTTTATTTGAGGAACACAATCACATCAGTGAACAGCACACCGGAGGAAAATAGTGTAAATACTTAATACTTGGCTAGTAAATTTCACACACACACAAAAAAAAATAAAAAATAAAAAATAAAATGACAAAGAAATAGCACTAGTAGCAGTAACACATTAAATAAAATTTGTAAGATTTTTTTTTTTTTTTGTTAAACATACTCCAATTATCGGTTTTATTTACAACTTTGAAAAATATTTATTTATTATTACAGTGCAGGTTTCAATTCATTGCAAGACCTAGAAATACCAGCAGATGGCAAACTTTCCTCAATATACATTTCAAAACAATGAGATATACAGTATTTCTATGGTACTGTACTGTGAGTCAACTGAATTTATCAAAAATATTAATTTGGATCAATGTAATGCACTCTTGCTGAATAAAAGTATTAATTGATTGTACTTTTTTAACAGCAAGCTTTGTAGTGTAACTGTATGTACTGAAAGCTGAGATGTCGCTAGTCTAATGAAGCTGAATTTTACACACGAGTCTCACGAGCTGAATAATGTCCTGCGTCTTCATTCTCCTCAGACTCGCAGCAGAAAAAGCTAGCAGGCTAATCTCCCGACGGGTCAGAAAATTAATCCAGCTGACCCATTTCTAGAAACCCAGTGTGGGAGACGAGAAAATAAATCTGTGTTGGTTTAACAGCAGCCACGGTTCAGAAATGCCATGATTTTTTTTATTGTGAATGACTGATGATGTTATTCCTCAGAGAAATGCTTGTCTTCAGATGATGTCATCAGTCCCTCTTATTCTTAAGCCCCTCCCCCTCAACCTGACTCATTTCTTCTTCATAAGAGTGAGCGAGAGAGTGAGCGAGAGAAAGAGAGTGAGCGAGAGAGAGAGAGAGCGTGGGCTCATTAGTGTGAAGATACCAATACTTTGCAATTTCTTTCTCTCTAGGGATCTGAACAGCATTAATGTACATCGTACCTGCACAACACACACACACACACACACAACTGCATCAGTATCCTCTTAGTAAACAATTATGCATCTATCTTAGAAACCTAGCGACCAATCGGAATACCCTAGCAACCATATACTGTAGCATTTCCTTGGCAACCACTTCAAAACAGTCTGGCAGAATACAAGCATCTAGTTCAAGTCCACGTCAAATCAAGTTATCATAATATAGTAATAATCTGCAACTCTGAACATCTGTGATATGAACCGTCTGTAAATCTAAAGAAAGGCTGCCAATACAAACACATATACAGTATTATAATATCTCAGATGTGCTGAAAAACAGTGAGAGGAACACAAATGCTCTGGTTGGTGGATTGTGAAGGAGAAACACTGATGTCTGTGTGCATCTGTTCGTTCGTATCACATCTCCATTAAAACACACTAGTGTGGGAAGCACTTTTAACAGAGGAATATTTCTGTAAAACATGTTCTTGTGATCATGTTTGTATTCTCATTGCATGGAACCGTAGTCAGCATAGAATGCAATTAAATGGAGCACAAATGGAAACAAGTTAAATATATATATATATATATTACAAAAAAAAAAAAAAAAAAAAAAAAACAAGTACTAGAAATTACTTTTGCAGTGAAATCAATTAAAGCTCAGAAATAATTACAAATTATCCAGAAATTCTGACATATGCATTTTTTTCAAGGTGTAAAATCTCTGAATATCAATCAGTGTTACTGCTTTTCCAGGATTTAATTGTGGCATTAGAGAGCAGTGGAGAGGAGATAATTACACATCCATCATCCTAATGGAGAGAGAGAGAGAGAGAGAGAGAGAGAGAGAGAGAGATGAACTGATGTCCTACAGCAATTAAGAGCAGAGAAAAGCCCAGAGGTGAGGAGATAAATGGAGCCGTGGGTTTATTTTCATATATATGGACAAAAACATCTCTGTGAGCATTAGATCTGCAGGAAACCCCCGGAGACTGATGATCTGATCAGGTTTAGAGTCCACATTAAATCAGCATCCAACCCGTCTGCTTTCTTAAATGCACGCTCCTGCTCTTTCTGTCAGTAATTCACCGGAGAGCGTTCAGACCAAAGAAAACAAACGTCTGTCTGCAAAATACTTCATCAAAATCACCTCGGAAATGACTTTTATTTTGGCTGACGTCACAGTTGTTTTCTGCTTGAATATTGTGTTTCGTTTTGAAATATGACACATTACATACGTTTGGAATGCTTTTGTCAAAGGATTTTAATTTTCCAAAAGCATGTATACGTTTTCTGTTCTGTACAACATATGTAGTTCAAATCAGCCACTATATGCAATTTTATATTTTAAAAAAACTTTAGTAATACTAGGAATATTAATATTTTTAGCAACACAATTTTGCAAATGTGAAGAATATAGATTAGATAGATCTGAAAATGTTTAAGACATTTGATTTCGACAGATACAGCCTATTTGTAAATTCTTCTTTCCATAAAATACAAAAAAAAAAAAAAAACATTTTTAAATCAAAACAATTTAACTATGGCAATACACTACTCAAAGCCTTCTCCTGGAAAGCAGCTTATTAATGTTATTAATATGTTTTTCAGAAACGTTCCCAACAACGATGTTCAAAACATCACAGAAAAGCAAAGTTAAATTTGCATGGTATGAAAGCATGAGTTATCACTGGACAGATTTAGTGATGACGAGCAGAATCTCCCTCACGCTGACCTCGGGACACCAGGAGACCAGCTCACTGTGACCGCGTGCGTCCTGGAGCTGATAGTTTCCATCAGTGAGTACTGTAGGTCAAAGCTGAGACAGTCATGATGATGCTGCTGATGATAACACAGTCTTTATTACTGAGCTGTACAGAACAAGAACACCACAGCGTGAGAGTGGAGAGTGATGTGATGGAGCAGAGACTCCACCTGACCCACTTCCTCAGGCTTTAAACCAGAGCGAGTCAAACAGGTCCGGCTGAGAGAGTCTGATCTCACATTACCACTCTGTCTGAAGCCATGAATGACTGTGTGTGTGTGTGTGATAGGATACATCTGTATGGCAGAGATGAGAGCCACACACACACACACACACACACACAAACACAGGCACATTAATAACAGCGAGCATCTTAATGCTCCAACACACATTTCCCAGCTGAAACACATCAAGAGCCAGAGACACGACAAACACACCATACACTCCTGATCTGTGTGTGGACATACACACTTCATATAGCATCATATATAAAATATATCATAAATAATATAATTTTAGAAAATGTATCAAATAAAACACACACACACACACACACACACACACACACACACACACACACACACACACACACACACACACACACATATATATATATATACACATATACACATATACATACATACATACATACATACATACATATATATATATATTTTTTTTTTTTTTTTTTTTTAATGTTTTTGTTAATTGAAATGAAATTAATAAAAATTAAAATACAATAATGATAGTAAATAAAAAAGTAAAACAAAAACATATATTTATATAATTTTATTTAAATGTATTATACTTTATATTATAATACACACACACACACACAAATCGCATAAAACAAAATTTTAAATAAAAATAACAAATAAGAAATATTAAAAAAGCAATAAAAACAACAAATAACAATAGCACATAACAAATCACTAAAATACTTAAAACTAAAAAAAACTTAAACTAAAATAAATGATGACAAAAAAATTAAAAGCTAATTCAAAATATTAAGAAATTGTATAACAGCATATAAATAATACTAAAATAATACTGGTATAAATCAGATTAATTAAAAAAAAAAAAAATTAACACATATTTTGCATAAAATGCTATTATGCCATTTTTATTAAAAAAAAAATCCCAAATTAAATAAAATGAAACAAAACAAAACAATTTATAATTATACATAAATAAATAAGCTTTTCATCAATGTGTGGTTTGTTAGGAGGACAATATTTGGCCGAAATACATAAAACTATTAGAAAATCTGGAATCTGAGGGTTAAAAAAAATCTATATTGAACAAATCGCCTTTAAAGCTGTCCAGATGAAGAGATCATGTGTGACAGAATGATATAATATATTATATAATATATATATGTGTGTGTGTGTGTGTGTGTGTGTGGATGAGAGTGAGAACATCCACACACTCTTTAAACTGAGCATTAAATCACGACTGCAGGACAGAGAAAGATTTCTGACGACGAAATCGAGACCATTTCTGAGATTGAATTTCAATTCCCGTGAGAGCCTGCTCCAGAACACACTACTGATCTCACACTCTCTCTCACACACACACACACACAAACACACACACAAAGACAGCCTCATCTTCTCCAGCGAAGAGAAATCCTGAGAAGAACATGAATCTGTGCCGTGGTCTGCTTTTACTGTCAAAATCAAATCTACATCAGAACAACGACGGATCACATTCAGCTCTGACCTCACGCTCACATTAGATCCTGATCAAGAAAGATCAAAAACATCCTGCACTTCATCTCACTCACAAATACATCGCATCACAACTTTGCTTCGTTAAAAATGACATTTACATGAATTTCAGTTCGTTTTAATTTTACTTCCTTATGTCTAAATTTAATTTGCAATTCTTTTTAATGTTAAAATATATATTTTATATTATTTATTATTTTACAAAATATTTTTTTTATATTTTGCAGTTTCCTTTTTATTTTTATTTTAATTTAATTTAGTTTTTGCAATTTTTATATATTTTTAATGTATTTATTTCAGTTTAAGAAGTGAATTTTTTTTAATATTTAATCTTATTTTATCTTATTAATATTTATTTTATTTAAAGTAAAATGTATTTATTGGTTTATTTATTTATTCATTGCTCAGCATCCTGTTTGTAGCTCAATTCAAACTCATCGAACTTAATTTAAACCCCTAGTACAAATACTAAGTGTAGTGTGCCAGTGCTATTGTGAACGTAGCCTCACGATGCTCTCCATCTACTTCCATCCGCCGGGAATAATCAATCAAAACCAGGAAGTTACAGAAAACCACTTGCCATCCGACTGATTTCAACATCCGATTGTCTGAAAAGTGTCTAACACATCAAGAACAACATCACCGCAAAACAATGAGCCGACTGTGTCAGGTGACCATGTGACTGTGTTTATATTCAGGGACGAATCAAGAGCGTCTGCAGTCGTGTATTTGAGACACCAGCAGTGTTTAATGAAATCAGATGAACAGGAGTGAGGTGAAGAGAAGGCTGTGTTGAGTTCTGACTGTGTGCTATTGAGTCACCATAAACACTGAGCACAAAACAAGACACAAGTCACAGCGAGGACGGAGAAAGAGCCAGTTTACTGAGCTGAATAGATGTGCAACAACATACGCTGATGAACAGAAGACAAGACGTCACCCGTTCACATCAGCCTGAGAAAGTGTGGAGATGCATGAGTCTCACGAGAAACCAGACGCACAAACACTACACACAACAACTTTATTCCTTTAGAAACAAGACTTCGGTGACTAATGCTCATGCTAAAAAAATTAAGAGGTAATTTCTGCATTGCTAATGAATTAAAATAAATATAATAATGACTTAATTTTAGTTATAAAGAAATAAAATATATAACAAATAAATAAATATAAAATTATCATATATAAAAAAAATAGTATTAAGGATATTTAGAATAAATGCATTAATAATAATAATATAAATTAATAAACATAAAAAAATATTTAATTATATATTTAAAAAGTATTGTATATTATAGAATATATAATTAAACAAATTAATGAATAATACAAAATATAAACAAGTAAATACATAAATAAATATATAAATAATTAATAATATGCATTTCTGATGTAAATGAATAAATATTATATTTAAAATAAACAAACAAATATAAACTGCAAATGGTTTCTTGGGCAGCCTAGTGTTTATGTTAAAAGTATACAGGTTAAAAATACAGCACATTTTTGTTATTAATAAATAAAATGCATAACAAATAAAAAACAAATTAATAAAAATATATAAATATCTAACACTTTATAATATATTTATAACTAATAAAAAAAATGTATATTATAAATATAAAAATACATAATATTAAATACTAAAATAAAACTAATTGTCAGCAACTCTCTAATCATCTATTTAAAATCTTTATGCATAAATGTATTGTCTCTTGAGTATGAGTCTGTTTTCAAGTGAACACAGTACTCAGCTACAAATACCTGCAAATGAGGAAAACCCCCTTTAAAACCCCGTCTTTGTTGTTTCTCGTCCGCTGTCGGGACGTCCTGCGAGTCTCTGAGGACCAGTTCAGCAGCGCCTCACCTTCATCTGATGAAACCACACACTCTCTGCAGTAAAACAGATCTCTTTCAGAAATCACTGGACGCCCTTGTCGTTCTTTCTCATGCAACTGCCCAGACACAATTAGCAGCTCATCTCTAATTAACCCATGAGCACGCATCAGAACAATGAGAGGACGCTCAGGGAATGAAGCGGTGTGTTGAGGAGGTCATTAATGCAGGCGCGTGTAGATAGATAGACAAATGGATGTAGATTTAGATGCATATTATGATTTGTAAATACATCATTTTCTCTGTGGAAGAAAGAAAGTCACACAGGTTTGAAATGACAAGAGCAGTATATTTAGCTATTTAATGCTGTTGAGTTGCTTTGTTGCAATCTGCACTGTTAAAAGTGCTTTATAAATAAAGATATTTCTTTACTGTCTCGCGTCTGAACTCTGTTCCTGGTTTTATTGATTCTTCAAAGTCCAGCTGTAGATAGCGTTTATCTGTCTCTACATGAGAAACCAGCGTTTGGCAAAGCTGTTTGAACAGTCCTGCTGAAACTGCAGCGTATCTGAGCGCCGTGGGTCAAAGGTCACGGCCAGCGGCCTGACCGAGCTGTCAGTTTCTGTCAGAAACACGCTCGGTCCTCTCCGTCTGCAGGAGTCGGAGCTTCGTTACTGGGGTTAATTGCAAAGCACTTTAAGTCTAGAAAACAGCAGGAGTAAATGAAGCAGAACCTTTCTTCCAGGTCTGTGTGGGACACAAATTACTATATTTGGTGCAAAAGCCAGACAGTATATTTTAGACACGTCTGGAAAGTTTGGACAAATGTGACTGATTTTATTCAGGAGTTTTATATTCAGAACAGCACACTGCTCATATCATACTAGTTTAGATGAGATTAGATTAGACTAGGCAAACATTAATACACTTTTACTCAAAATTTGAATAAAACGCTAAATAAATCAGCATTTATTTTATAAGATATGAACATTTCAATCTGGAACATAAATGCATATTAATTAGGTCATGTGACAAAAATAATACAATGCTTACTAAATCCTACTAGTATTCCATTCCAAAACGAATTTAAACTCTTATTTAAAAAGGTAAAAAAAAAAAGAACAATTATAATATAATTATTCAAAATTTTGCATGTAACTTAATCGGTTTCTTGCCATTCATATATAAATGATTGTAAATAAATTTTAAAAAACAAAGAAATTGAAAGAAACCAATTACGTTAAATGTTAAAGTGTAAATATATTATATTACAATATAATTAAAATAAAAAATAAATAAATTATATTTATATATAAACTATAAAAAAATAGTGTTTTCTTATTAAAAAAAAAGGTTTAAATAAAAGTAAAACTTCAAAAAAAAAAATCTATTTTTACAGTGCACATAATGATATACAATTAAGTTTAAATTCTATATAATAACGAAATAGGAATATATACTTATACAAAATTGCTAATTATAAGCCAGCTTTTTTAGAAATTACTTTTCCTCATCTCATAATCATCTGTGCTTTACTGAACTTAATAATACACAACTGTTTGTGTGTGTGTGTGTGTGTGTGTATATACAGTACACACACACACACACACACACACACACTTGGTATTATACAGCTTCTGTTCTATTTAGCAGAACTTCTATAAAGGGGGCGCTGTGTTCAGGAAGGATGTTATCAGATATTTTGGCACGGATGAGGTTTGATCTTTGCCTTGTTAAGTCAATGACAGCATGAAAGTCTGCAATTCACATCAGTGCATTACCCTCAACACTTCCTGTTTCTCATTTCCTGTGACATCACACCATGTCACCAGGATGCTAAAGTGACTTTAACCACTTAAGGAAAGGTAGCATGAGTCCACCCAAACATGGACTCTTCTCCAGTGTCAGAGGACAGGAAGTAGTCACAAACCACAGGAAGTGAGAGTGCATGCGGCTTCTCTATACATGAAACCTGAATGATATTAAAAACCTTGGCATATAACATTACAAATCACTAAAATGGGCTGTTTTACACAGTATTTATTTATTTTTTGCGTATTAGATTATTGCAGAAACACCAGTGTTAAGTAGCACAAGATGCTATTACATTTTTATTCATATGTAGAATTTTTTTTTAGTTTTTAAGTTTTATTCATTTTTTTTAATAATTTGTTTGCCTATATATTTTTTTGTTAACGTTTATTTCAGATTCAATTCTGGTATAATTTTAGTTATTTCAGTACACAAACTAAACAAAAACGAAAAATAAAACAAGATTAAGTTTTATTTGATCTTTTATTTTACTACTACTATTATTATTATTTGCTATTTTAGTTACATCTTAATTTTGTTGTCCATTTTTTTGGCTCTATATATTTTTTTATATTTGATTTTAGTCAACATTTATGTTACTAAAAGCAATGAAAATATATGTTATACTATTTGTCTTAGATAAGATGTAGGAGAATTTGATTCTGACGTCATGTGATCAGAGATAAACATTTCTAACTAAATAAAAGTCATCAATGACTTCTATGATAATGTTTGCAGAAACAAGAGTGTAAAACAGGGTTAATTATTCCCTGCTGATGATCTTACACAGAACCAGGTGATGGAGATATCATATCATATCATGAACATATGCAATAAGGAGTTTATGAGTTACTGAGTATATTTACTTTATTTATGAGTGTCACAAGCTCAAATGCACAAAAGCCAGACGAACAGAGATTTCATGCAAACATGCTGCGGTGCGCTAGTGTGAGATTATGAGCGACAGATAAACACAGCACGAGGACACGTGTGTCAGGAACGCTCACTTCTCAGTGTGCAGAGAAAGCAACTGAAAGCGATTCATCGGAGCGAACAAAGAGAATTTCACAGGACTCAGAGCGTTTCTTCCAGCAGACATTAGCATGTAAATAGTGGTCCGAGAGGCTTAACACGGTGGGCCGGGGTCTCCCCAAACAAGCGGCTGTATTCAGTGGAAGCATGGGAACGGGAGCGTCCAGCCGTCTCCGGGGTCTCACACCATATAGACCACAGGAACGTCCTTGTGCTGTGAATTCATGCTGCGAGGAGCCTTAAGAACCTTCAATAAGGTGTTCAGACTGAGATCTGTCGGTCAAACTGACTAGAATTACACGCCTCTGGCTAAACAAACACATTTATAATGCCCTACAATTTCCATGATGAAGAAAATGCAGACAGTGTACAATCATAAATGTAGAATAAGTACAAAAGCTGTACACTTAGTCAAGTTTTGACATGGACTAGTGTCAAAATAAAAGCTCAACTGTAGAATGTATGATACAGTAGAATATGCTTCTCAAAAAGTCATAATAATGAAAAGAAAAGTATTAATAAAACTTAATTTTCAAGGAATATCAACTTATTTGTAAATATCACCTTGATCTGTTTTTGAGAATAATTTTGTATTAAATCATAAATTCAGTAAAATTTACTACAGAGAATTAAAAAAAAAAGAAAAAACATTTTATATATTGTAAAAACTGCACACGAAAAAACATGTAGTCAAGAAATTAAGTGCATATTTTAAAATCATGTAAAAAAAAAAAATTATATATATATATATATATATATATATATATATATATATATATATATATATATATATATATATACACACATTTTTATTGTACAATTTTTAAAAGCAAAAAACATTTAACTTGCATTTTTATTAAAAAGTTATTTGTTCCATTGATCAGATATGCTTTTCAGTTATTAAATTGAATCAAGTCAATAAAAAGAAATCCAGAATTTTTATTTTAAGCAAAATGTTTATTTTTATTAAACTTCTAATAAAATGTTGTTTCAGTTGATATAAGTAGATAAGGAATAAATAGATATTCAATAGATATAGAAATGAAAAGATTTCAATTAATTAGACAAGCTTTATGATTTCTAAAAATTGATTCAATCATTACAACTGAATCCAAAAATATTAAAACAGATTTTAAAAAAGAAAATGGATCCAGAAAAATTTTTTACGGAAAAAACGCCATTTGGGAATTAATTAACCATATGTCATAGTGTCCTACACATACACTGCTGCGACATCCTTTGCCTTTTCCATCCAGTATCATTAGTCACGCACTGTACTGAGGAACTGCTCTATTCTTAGACGCTCCCTCCAGATCCCAAAGATGAGCGAGCAGCAGTTTGTGCCGGTGGACGACAGCCAACCTGACATCGGATACTCCACAGAACTGCGTCTGACCGGCTGACCGACACACACAATACTGCAGGACTCAATCACATCACTACTTAAACACACGCTGCACCAGTATCACACACACCCTCAATCCGTCAGCAGAGTCCCACAGACAGCCTAGGAACATTAACACAACAGATTTGATTTCACCAGCTTGAGTTTGTGACTCTATATCATATGTTTTAGATTATAAACTACACATTCAGAGTGATGGAGAGCTAGAGTGGCATGGTTCGTTATTGTTGTGGGTGTTTGCATCATGCACAATCTGTTCAGAAGTCATTTAATGTCATGTTTGATTTCCACAGACCAAACCTTTGGGACTTTTGTGGAGAGATGCATTTCTGATACAGCAGCGACAGATAGAACGAGGCTAAGATATCAATTTACATCTAGTCATTTAGCGGACGCTTTTATACAAAGTGACTTACAAATGAGGAGAACAATAGAAGCAATCAGGCCAACAAGAGAGCAACAGTGTACAAGTGCTATGACAAGTCCAGTTAGTCTAGAACAGTACACATAGCAATGAATAGAATAGAATAGAATAGAACAGAATAGAATAGAATAGGCAGGCCTAAGTGCTAGTACTAATTGTTCAGGTGCTGGCGAATAAGATGTGTCTTTAGACGTTGGCTAAAATGGCTAAAGACTCAGCCGCTCAAATTGAGATAGACAAGTCATTTTACCAGCTGGGAACAATCCAGGAAAAAGTCTGTGGGAGTGATTTTTTGCCTCTTCGGGATAGCACCACGAGGCGTGGTTCTGTTGCAGAACACAAACTTCTGGAGGGCATATGCTCTGAACTGAAATGTCTGTCAGGCAGGCTGCAAAGCTAACAGCTACTGTCGGATTATCTAGTTGGAATGAGAAGTAGAGTTGAGTGTCATCAGCATGGTATTGATAGGAAAAGCCAGGTTTCTGAATGACAGATCCTAATGATGACATGTAGATGGAAAAGAGAAGCGGTCCAAGCACTGAGCCCTGAGGAACCCCAGTAGCAAAAAGTTGTGACTCAGAAACCTCATCCCTACAAGACACCCTGAAATACCTAACTAAGAGGTAAAACTTGAACCACTTAAGTGTGGTTCTTGAGATACCCATCTTAATGAGGTTGAACAGGAGGATCTGGTAATAAACTGAGTCAAAGGCAGCAGACAGATCCAGCAAGATGAGTACTGAGGATTTGGAAGTTGCTCTTGCCAGCTCTTTCAGTAACCGAGAGCCAGGCAGTCTCAGCTGAGTGCCCGCTTTTAAAGCCAGATTGGTTGTTGTCCAGGAGGTTGTTCTGTGCGAGAAACATAGTGAGTTGGTTGAACACACCTTGCTCAAGTGTCTTTGCAATGAATGGAAGAAGGGATACGATGGTGTGTAGTTTTCTAAAAGTGCTGGATTTGAGATGGTTTCTTAAACTGTGGGGCTTAAATGCTGTGGGAAATGAAGCAGTGTGAAGAGAGGTGTTGATAATGTGAGTGAGCGCAGGTTTAACTGAAGAAGAAATGGCCTGAAGGAGGTGAGTGGGGAGAGGATAAAGCAGACAGGTAGAAGGATGATTGGAAAGGATAAGTTCAGAAATGGTCCTTTTTCAAATAAATAAAAAAATGATATAGACTAATATATTTTTTGAAATAGGTCTGCAACATTTTTGGAGGGACCTTTTTAAATGCAATAAAAAAACTCAGTAACTCATAAACTCATTATTATTTTTTATCAATATGACTATTAGGGCTACATGATTTGGGGATTTCTCCAGCAAAATTGTGATTTAAAATACGTTTTTACAAATTGTTAAGAGGACCATGTTTGTTGTGCTTGTTTGTAAGCATTTGACCCAAAATGTTTGAGAAATTGGAAAAATATTATGATGATAATAATAATAATAATAATAATAATAATAATTATTATTATTATTATTATTATTATTATTATTATTATTATTATTGTCTTGTTGTTATTATTATTACTATTGAATAAATGATTAAACAAAATAATAAATATTACTCTTGTAATAACACTATTTCACTATTAAACACAAAATAGAGTATTTAATAAGTAATCTAAAATTATATGAATTAGAATATAATCATATAATGTTTTTGTATTGAATTGTATTATGATATAATTTGTATTTGATTAAATAATTGTGTGTATATTACTTTACAGCAATATGTCAAGATTATTGAGATTAAAATAATTCTCTGTAAATTAAAAAGAAAAAATCCAGTATTTAAGAAAAAATATTTGATTCAGATTGGTTGAGAGATCAGTAAGATACAATTTAGCTGAAATTAGATTTCACATTGTCACTGCTTTAAAGTCAGCATTGCTTTAAAAAGTATTTTCAGTGTCAGTGAGAGAATGAGGACAGGCACAGACTGTAGAGATGCTGTTTCTTTAACACCCACAGTGAAGCTGAATCAATCCAGCGGGACAGACACTGGAAATGCTAATGTATTCCACTAGAGCTTCACTTTCATAATCCACCACTCGTGAAATGCTAAGAGCCAGCATAGGCCATGAAATCAGGGAGAGGAGAAGAGGACCTGATAGAGGACAGCAGCAGCACATTATTCAACAGTCAAAATGGAGGACGAACTAGACACAAACCCAATGCAAACTCACAATTGCTCAATATATTTTTATCTTCTTCAAACTAAAAAAAAAAAAATCCTACAAATTGAAAACATTACTATATTTTTATTTAATTACAAATCTGAATCTAATGCAAACGTAAAGCTGAAATGCATGAAAAGGCATGACATAACGCAGTAAATGCATGAAGACCCATCTCAAAACCTTTTTCACAAAAACCTTGAAAAATTATTTTTTAATTTTATAGTGAAATACTAGAACTCTTTTTTTATTCAATTCAATATTTTTATTTAGTAATATACCATTACTTTTAAAATAAATAAATAAATGCATACATCAAACAAACTAACAAACTAATAAAATGTAATTAAGTTATTATCATTATAGTCATATTGACATCAAATCTTAATGTTGGTCCAAATTTTGCAGCTCTAAAAACAAGCACAGCATGCATTAAACTTTTTTGTTTGTTATTAATACAGTGCAGTAAATGCATTAAAAAACGGTCTCAAAACCTTGAAAACATTTTTCTTAAATATTTAATAGCCCTAAGATGATCTCCAGGAAGAATGCCTTTAGAAAAACACAGCAACTTCCAATAAATACCAACCATTTTCCTCGACTACCCACTCAAAGCAGTCCAGCAGGACAGACAGGAACGCTGATGTGTATCAAACTCATGTGCAATCAAGTTTCATCAGGCTGCTGTTGAGCGACTTCACATGCGTTTCTGTCACTACGTCCAATCTCTTCCATCTGATCTTCAGCACAAACTCCTGTCCAGCTCACATTCCTGCTCACTACCCTTGTGTCACACTGAGTAAACCGGCAGAGCGTCCCACACCTTCACAAGAGGAAGTGAGATTACAAGCTAGTTTCTGAATGAGTAAACTACTGCTGCTAATGCGTCTGATCATCACCAGATAAGAAAGATGATGATGATTACCCCATTACCACAACATGCTGCTTTAAAGAGAAAAATAAAGATTTGCTTTTATTTTATTTTTGGGTGAACTATCCCTTTAAAATGCTGTCTAGGAAGGCAGCTCACTAGATGTGTGTGGTAAATATAATTGACCGAAGCAGATCCTCTGTCCTTGCTTTAACATCTTAATGAGAAAAAGGGAGAGAGAGAAAATCAATTTTTGTGTTTTAGCTGATTTGCCGAGTGCATGGACACAAGCACAGCTTAAATATTTGCTCTAAAGTACACGTTTACTCAGAGCTGAACACTTTTCATAACTTGACCAGGATAAACTTTGACTGTGGACTAATCCAGCACAAGATTCGACAGCACACACAGCTTATAAAACAATGGGAAACTGCTCTGTTTTGGTTTTAAAGGAAGGCTTTATAAAGGACTAAGTAAACATGGCGTACTATGAGCACATGTGATTTGTGCTCTGCAGATAAACTCTCTCTGAGGAAGCCTTATACGAGTTTATAATCATGATAAACCACGGCTAGATGATGAGAACGTGACAAACCAGACCTGACTAGAATGACCAGAATGAGGAAATATATCGACAATAATTTGCTCATTTACTCACATTTTTTAAAGCAACTTCTTGAGTCTCAGAATTTTTGAGCTTGATTGTTAGAGCAGAAAATCATTACCTAGCAACCACACACAACACCCTAGCAACCACAAACAACACCCTAGGCTGGAAACCTTCACAAAAAAATCTAGATCCTATATATAATTCAGAATGTAATGCTGTTATTAGATATTCCAGCATGGAGAGACGTGACAGAAGATAGAGAGAGGACAATCATCAGTCTGTTGTTGGTTCCCATCTGAAGTTATTTTGGGCTCAATCTCCTGATCCCCAGTGATGAATCATTCTCACAGGTTATTTCTGACCATCACTGGACACCTGCAAATGTCTCATGTACTGACCAGACAACAGATGCCAGAACCAAAACATGAGTGAGCAATGGACACAAACACAAGTCTGGGATCTTCTACAGATTTAACTGACTTTTCAGTCTGAGAGCAGTTGGCGATATGGATGTGATCTCATCTGAAACTCCACTACTTTTAAGGAGAAATGTTCTCCATTTGACGTGATTGTGGTCTAGAATTTACAATTTAGATGTAAATGAGAATAAAGAGCTTTTACTTCCACCGGTCCAAATGCAAAGAGTTCATAAAATGATGGATGAAGTGTATTGCATCAGCAGTGCAAAAGGTTGTGGGTTCAATTCCCAGGGAACACTTTAGGTAAACATTTTTAGCCTGCATGCATTTTCTGCTAAACGCATTAAATGTATCATGAGCTGCTTCAGACTTGCAGCAAAGCCATGGTCCAGTCTCTGGATGTCAGATTCACCTCTGTGGGTTTCTCAATGGACCAGAAAAAACAATTATGATGCAATGGCTGATGTTGCAATTCGGTCTGTTTTCTGTAGTCATTAAACCACACCTAACCTGACAGAAACAAGATCTGACAAGATTCTCCTTCGTGAGGAACCATTGTGCAATTCATCCAGATCAACAGTGTACGACTCACCCAGCGTCTTAACGGCGATCTGTTTGGTGAGCGGCGGCGGGAGGTTGATGCACACCAGATCCACATCCGAGTGCAGCAGCACGTCATCGATCCGGTTGGTGTAGAAGGGCACGTTCATGTCGCGCGCGAGCTCCTCCGCCTCCTCCTGCGTGCGACCCCACAGCGCCTTCACCGAGAAGCCCTCGCTCTTCAGCAGAGGGATGATGACCCGAGCCGTCAGACTGGTGCCGAACACACCCACCCCGGGCAGCATGACTGTAGCGCGCGGGTTCTCACACAGGTGACCCGGCGAATGCGGGTTCGAACCCGAGCAGGGCTGTTGCGTGAACTGTGACCATTGCGCCTTTGGGGTTCCTCCCAGCTGTTTAAAATCAGTAATTATTCATTCAAATGATGAGATGAATCTTCCTCCTGATCCACCTGCTCTACGCGACCCGCGTCTGCGCATCTCTACGCGATGATACAATGTTAAATTCACAGATACATTTGTATCCGCTTCGGAATCGGCGCGACGTGTGGTGTGGTACTCGCGTCGCGTTCCCTCGGTATCATCCAGAAAAACGCGAGCGAGGTCAATACGTGCGCGTCACGTTGCAAATGAAATCCAAATAGAATTTCCCAAACGATCTCCGTGGCGTCTCCGCTCCTCTCGCTATCAATATTGCGATCATCTACTGCGGCCGGTGCAGTGTTCCGCCCTCCCCGTTAACTCCTTCACAACCGGAGAAAGAAAGCAAGCTATACTATAGCGAAGACTTGTTTCGTGAATATTAATCACGCAGCGTGACGTTAAAACAAGGCGGACCGTCTGATTGGCTGACCGCGGGTGGGCGCTGGGTCAGCTAGCGAATCCGAAGACGGCAGAGGCGTGGTTTATGAATATTAATCACATTACGTAACAGGGCGCCGTACTCAAACGATTAATATTCATAAGCTAAGCCTGCGCCGTAGTAGGATTGAGAAGAGCAGCGTAATTATGAACACAGCTCGCCTGATCACAGCTGGAGACAGAGACTGCAGTAGATGGAAACACAATACCACAGCCAGAAGATGACAAATTAGTTGTTATTAGTTTAAAAACGTTTAATAAATGGCAAGGAAGAAAATAAAGGAACCATGCTGAGCATAAGAGAAACAAAAGGTGACATAAAAAAATGAAATGATAAAAACTTTTATATATAATTACACACATAAATACATATATATGTTTATCTAACAATAGTTTTAATACTAAACCAACGTCATATTAAGATGAGATACATTTGGGTGTAAGTGCTTAAGAATAAAATATCACAAAGCACTAAATGTTGCATCATTATTCATTAAATCAATCCAGACCGCCCCATGAGTCAATATTCAGATGGAAACACGAGCAGTGAGTCAATAACAGCCTTCTGGGGTTTTTGCATGTTTCAAAACTTGCATATGGAAAAATTGATGAGGTGGAGAATGATTAATCCCTGGATAGATAGTTTGTGACACTGATTCAGAAACTGACCTAAAAAATGCAGTGTGGTTTCAACCCATCTTTGGGTCAAATATGAACTAACCTATCTTTTGGGTTAAGATTTTAATTTAAAATTGAAACAACAGCATTTTTTAAGTGTAGGACCCTTCTCATCACAAAATCTCAAAACACACTCATATTGGTTGACTGATTTTTTTTTTGTTGCTGGAAATAGTAGCATTAAAGAAAATAATAAAATATGAATCGAGTGAAGCAGTGAGAATGCACTCTTTGGAGCCGGCTGTTTGTGAGTATGTGTTAGTGTGAAAGCCTTTCCATCCAGTGTGTTTGTTCCTAATGATTTAATCAGCCGCTGTGTGCTGCTGTGGATCATGTGATGATCATGTGAGTGTGAAAACACACTGCACTGTGGGAGAGGAAGATATGTTTATTATACACACAAACCCTGCTTGGTTACTATAATTAGCTGATTTAGTGAATAGTCAGGTAAACATTTGCTTTAGAAAGAGATCACAATCATTTGGAATGAATCCTAACAGTATTACTCAACTATTAATAATAAGATTCTTAAGCTTAAATTATAAGAAAATACTGGGGGAGGGATTTCAGTTTATATATATGTACATATATTTATAATAAAGCAGCTGGTCTGTATGTAAGTGCAATGCTGGTTTTGCATTGTTTATTCATGAATCATGAAGACAAATGAAGCAAAGAACAAATATTGATTTGGAGGATGGTTCTTGACCTCAGACCATCAAAAGTCAATAATTTAAATAGAAAATAACTGTTCAAAGAAAGAAGACACAGTAAAACACGACCATCTTCAGCTGGACTGAACCTACACCTTAACTTGGATTTTAGGCCACTTTTTTTAGCGCCACCTGGTGTTGAACACATTAACCATATTTATTATTTTTCTTAATTTTAATGTTTTATAACTTTTGTGTGTGTGCAAATCATTTTTCTTTTCATGCAATTTTTCTAATTTGAGTTTATACTTAAACTGCATGTATAATTATATAATTATATATTAATAAAAAATAAATAAATAAATAGTTTTAGAAGAATGTTTAGAAGAATCTATACACCTACACGAAATGCTCTGCAAAATCTTATTTCATCATTCCTGGAGCTAGATGACTTCATGTTCCTGTGCATCAAGAGAGGAAATGAGTAGAAAGCACTGAAATCAAGACCCAGAAGCTCTGACATAGTGTAGTGCTTTTATTTTAATTACTCAGAGGCACAAATTTCACTTAAAGGGAGATCCTTAACTACACACTCGCGAGTAACGTCCTACCAGAGTCTGTGACGCTCGCAGAGAGCTTCTCATGATGCAGATCTCAGATCAGTTTATGACCAGAGAGCAGACACTCACCTGACACACATTCACACAATCAGTACATTCAGGTGACACACACACACACACACACACACACACACACACACACACACACACGGGTCTTCTTTCAAACTGAAACGACAGATGATTCTTATAAAAAAAAAAAAAAAAAAAAAAAAAAAAAAAAAAAAAAAAAAAACATGACATGACATGACATGACATCATAAAAAACCTAAAGCATCACACACTGTGAGGTAGAGTAACCTACGAACAGACCCAGACTGAAGATGCAGTCTTTGCACATTTCTGTGCAGATTTTGGAGAAAACATGGATTTAAACATGGGTAAAAACATTAAACATGATACAATGTGTAAAACCAGTGGAAATGAGAATCTGCAATTTTCAAAATCAAACTTAAACCTGGAAATAAACAGTTTTAGAATTTTAAAAAGTAACAGAAAAATTTCATAATCTATTGAATGTTATAATGTTTCAGTGTTTTATATACATGTGTGTGTGTGTGTAACTATAATATTTTTTTTAATTATATACAGAATCTATCTATCTATATATATAGAGAGAGAGACAGAAATATAATTTTTAAAATACATTTTAAAAACAGATTTATTTTCCTTCGAGTTTTGATCCCCACTTGTTATGTTTTCTGTAAGAAATTGTGCCAAAAATTTGCATAGAAATTTGTTGCAGAGAATTTAGAATTCTGTACAGTATTTTTAATTCTATATAAATCCACAGAGTATGTCTATGATTAAACACACTACATGAAGAACTCCCAGCACTCTTCATCATCACCATCCTCTGTTCTTCAGCTGTTGTTTTATTCTGATATTTACATTTTGATCTCCATATCTTTCAGTGAGGTCACAGATGACACAAACACCTCAGTGTATCTTTGATGAATGAAAGAATAAAGAAAAGAAAATATATAATGTGTATGTTGAATGTTTGATAACATTCAAGTCCTTAAGAAAAGAAGAAAGAAAACCTTAATCAAACAAAGACGGAAAAACTATGGCATGTAGAATGAATAACAAAAATGAACACATAAAATAAAATAAACACAGAGAACATAAGATAAGATGATCTAAGCACAATCCACCTGCCTCCTCTACATCACATCACACTTTAGAAAAATACAGTAATAACATCCTGGTTACAAAATACTGCTCCGCTTACAGGTTACAAAGAAACGTTCAGGACCTTGAGCATCTCAGAGCTACTGAAGGAGCATCAGCTGAGGCTCTTTGACCTTCTGCAGTTTCTTCTCATTCATTTTTGGCACACATCTTCCTGTAATTCTGAATCATCAGATGTTACCGTTTAAAAGTTTGGGGTCGGTAAGATGTTTCAGTGTTTTTGAAGTCTCTTATGTTCAACAAGGATGCATTTATTTGATCAAAAATACAGGAAAATGTCAAATATTATTATAATTTAAAATAACCGTTTTCTATGTGAATATATTTTAAACTGCAATTTATTTCTGTGATGCTCCGCTGTATTTTCAGCATCATTCCTCCAGTCTTCAGTGTCACATGATCTTCAGAAATCAGAATAATATGCTGATCTAGAAACATTTATGATTATTATCAATGTTGAATGCAGTTCATATTTTTGTGGAAACTGATATATTTTATTTTTCAGGATTCTTTGATCAGTAGAAAGTTCAAATGAACAGCATTTATTTGAATTATAAATATTTTTTTATCATTATAGATGGCTTTACTGTGACTTTTGATTCATTTAATGCATCCTTGCTGAATAAAAGCATATTTATTTTTTATAATATACATTATATGTGACACCGTGTCCTGACCAAGTTGAATGAATGCAGAAAACAGAAAAAATCCAGCAAAGTCGCAGCCAATCAGAATACAACAGCTGTTTAATATGCAGTGATTTTGGACCAATGAGACGGTTCGTAGGTCAGATATGGCTTACTGCTTGTCACTGTATCATCTGATAAGGACACGGTGTAAAAAAAAAAAATTATAAAAAAAACAACAATAAAAATAAAATGTAGATCTAGCTAACATTGCTTTGTGATTGTCCTAACACAATAGTTCCTAAACCTGTTGAAGTGTGTCATTTCGAAACATAATCATTGTATTCAAACAAATTTTAAACACTCCCACTATTAGCTATTGGTCAGAAACCAATAGCCCCGCCCCCAAATTAACTCTATTGGTTGAGTGAATGTCCAGCTCAGTTGTCACTCAAACAAA
This sequence comes from Carassius gibelio, assembly GCF_023724105.1. Taxonomy (NCBI): domain Eukaryota; kingdom Metazoa; phylum Chordata; class Actinopteri; order Cypriniformes; family Cyprinidae; genus Carassius; species Carassius gibelio. The sequence goes on along the minus strand of NC_068394.1, from coordinate 1,814,567 downwards.
CAAGCTGCAATTCCCTTTGATGCCACTAGGAATAACACGCGTAACCTGCAATCCTAACAGATTACTATCATTAACTGAATGCTTTTGAACATTACTTTAATATAAATGCCGTTTAATTTAAGCAATCTCCACGGTTAACAACTCATAGTATCATCATAAAATGTCAAGACAGAAACTAAATTTCATTCCAGCTCATCGGAAAACACATTTATTGCTGAGAGAAAGAGATTTTGAAGTGCTGGTTCTGACGGGTCAGCCGTGCCGTGTGCTTTCATCATACAATTTACGAAAAATAAATCAAATAAAAAGTGCAAATACAGCTGAGATTATCCTGATTAAACTAATTTCAGCGATTAATGCCGAGATGGAGCCAAAACAAAGCCTCAGTGCTCAATAATGAGATCAAACATTATGGCTTTTCTTCTTGAACGCTGTTTGCGTTAAACATTTCAACTTTTATAATATAAAACCCTCGGTATGTTCGACAAGTGATGCCTTGATAAGGAATACAAGTTATTGCACAATCCGTATCATGAAGTCAGTAACGTCTCCCGACACATTCATTATTGTTAAAATTATCCAATGTAAAAAAACTAAAACGTTCCTATGATATCGTAAAAAGTGCGTTTTCGCGTCTTGGATATGCCAAACAGCACAAACACTTGTTTTCGAACCCTGTTCACTGAAGCTAGATGTAATTTTGGGTCTAAAGTGATTTGAATCGTAGCTAACATACGCAAACAACAAAGCAATGCAAGTTCGTAATGGAGACAAATTAATCAATATTAAACAGGCATTACAACTCAAATGTTTCCTGCTTTTGTGTCGATTAAAACCGCTGAACGTTTTAGCCTTTCGAGTTGCACAATAAACAGACATAAAACTAGCACATATTTTACGAACAAATCAAAGAAAACAGTAAGAGTCATAAATTAAAGTGTCGTGTTGTGAATCGAGACGTCTCTCGTCTCGTTTCCTTCATGTTGAGTCTCTTTCTCTAACGAACGCATCCGGACGTAACGCCGCTGGCTTTCTCCAAGACGTCCAGTTTTGTTTTGGGGAAAATAAAAACCGGGACACGGTCCGCTTTATGAGTATATGGTGATGACTTCACGACCGCCGCCGCGCACCAACAGGACCCGGTTGAGACCCTCCATCAAAACCTCCAGAAACTCCATGTCTGAGTCCCAGCATCAAGGATCAACATGATGCATGTTTTTCACTCCGAACAACTTTGTAAGATAAAGTAAGAGAGATTTTGGCCCGGTTTCACAGACACGGCTTAAACTAAGTCAGGATTAGCCAATTGTTTAAGTAGGACATTTAAATAATTTTTAAGAATTTAGTCAGTGCAAGTTTTTATTTTATTTTAGTTGAAACAGTTTAGACTTACATTTTAGTCTAGGACTAGGTTTAAGCCTTGTCTGTGAAACCAGGGGTTTAAGTAATAAAGCCATAATGCACTCAAGATCATACAGTACATTACAGTTATTTTACAACAGTAAATGTGTATTGTTAGGCATGACATGATGCTTAATGTCTAAAATCCAGTTGATCATGATAAAAAAATAAACACAAATGTAGTTAAACAGCAAATATCGTAAAATCAATAATGTGTTAGAAATATAATAATAATAATAATAATAATAATAATAATAATGAATAACCCTTTCCTTAAGCAATATAGCCATATAAATATTTAAAATAATAACAAATAATGGAAGTTAAATTAAAATTTAAAAATAGTATATTATCTGAAATTTTATTGTATTATTATTTATAAACTATTATGGTTTATGTTAATATTTTGCATTTCGTTATATATTTTCAGTCTTAATTTTAGTTATGTGGTTTTGTCATTTTTATTATCATTTTTTAATATGACTATTTAGGTTAAGTTTATTTTATATCCGTTTTGGTTTTACTTCAGTTTTTGCATATCGTATTTTTCGGGCTATAACTCGCACCTGAGTATAAGTCGCATCAGTCCAAAAATAAGTCATGATGAGGAAAAATATATATATATATATAAGTCACACTGGACTATAAGTCGCATTTATTTAGAACCAAGAACCAAGAGAAAACATTAACGTCTACAGCCGCCAGAGGGCGCTATATGTCTTCAGTACATAGAGCGCCCTCTGGTGGCTGTAGACAGTAATGTTTTCTCTTGGTTCATGTTTCTTAGTTCATTTCTCTAAATTCATGTAAAAATAATTTTGATAAATAAGTCGCAGGACAAGCCAAACTATGAATTTCTTTTTTAACTTATAGTCCGGAAAATACGGTATATTTGTTTTAAGACAGTAACTTTAGTATTTTAAAATTAAACTTATTTTAGTTAATTGCATTTTTTTTCAGGTCTTATTAAATATTTATATTTGAATTGATTTCAGCTTAGTTTCAAATATGCTTAATGGTAATGACCCTGATTGATCTGTGGCTCATCTACTCAGATTTAGAGATGCATTTGTTTTGATGAATGTGAGTTTGTGAGTGTACAGTAGATGGTGTAAGGATACAGTTTTCGTCGCCGCCTCTGCTCTTGGGGGGTCCAGGCATGTTGAGGAGCACCAGATGAGCTCCCTGAGACTTATTCACCACCACTTCATTGAGTCTGACAGCCGTGTGCATGCAGCGCACATTAGACTGATTCCTGCGACACACGGTCAAGTGTTGAAGGACAGAAACAAGAAATACAAGTCAATATAATTCTCCCAACAGCAATTAGCATCTAACGAGCTTTTTTCTATCTCTACTGTCTACTTTTAATATATGTTTCAGTTTTTGCAAGCTGTGCTTTAGTTAATATATGTAAGCTTTACAATGCTCTTGAATATATGGTATGATAAATACTTGTGCTACTCAACTCAAGCATCATTTACATTAGTGATATAATAAAGCTCTTTAAGATTAGTGAGAACAGCATCCAGATTTGACTTGCACAGCATATGCACATGCCTTAATAAAACTATAAATGATGACATCACAAATACACACACAAATAATAAATAAATAAAAGCTTGTGCTTCTCAGGGCCACATGAGGACACTCAATAAACTACAGAAATAAATGTTGTGAAATTCTATAAAAGTTATAATGTATATAAAATAAATATACATTCATTTAGTAAATTTCCTACAATGATGGCAATAATAATTATATACAATATTAAATTAACTTTAATAATACAGAATTATAATACAATTGTATTTATTTTAATAAATATATTTTTTATAATTATATTTTTAAACATAATCATTATTTTATAATATTAACAGAATTTATAATAAAACCTATTCTTATAATAATAATAATAATAATAATAATAATAATAATAATAATAATAATAATAATAATAATAATAATAATTTTTAATAATTAAATGATATAATAATAATAATAATACATTATTTTATAATAATAATTCATTATTTTATAATAATATTTGTAATAATACAGTTTATATAAAAATAATCATTGTAATTTTGTAACAAAATTAAAATTATTTCATTATACAACCAGTTTTTTTATAGTATTAAAATATTATAAAATATTTTATAATTTAATATTTAATAATATATATATGTTGTGCTGGGGACAACAGGTGAAGGTGAAGCACACATTTTCTTGCATTTATCATAAATTGCAGCACATCTCAGCGTCTGCAGCTCTTAGGGCGAGCAGAGATGGATGTGAGGGGATGCTGGGACATAAACGCACATGCATGCTTACACACACACGTTAAAGCTCATATAAACACATATATGCATGAATAAATTCAGTGTGCTGCAGGGTTTGTGATGAGACGGCTAATATACACCTACAGACAGACAGACAGACAGATACAGTACAGAGAAATGTGACTTACAGACTCTCCCATTCGCTAAAGAAGGAAGAAAACAGGACAGAACAACAGAGACAGGCTTAAACACCCACACTGAAAGATCAAAACCATCACAGAAATCTCTCTGAGCCCAAAACAGCTTTTCATATGAGACCCTGCACCACAAAACCACTCATAAGGGATTTGAGATTCATGCATCATCTGAAAGCTGAATAAATCGGCTTTCCATTGATGTACGGTTTGTTAGTATGCAACTATTTGAAAATCTGGAATCTGAGGATGCAAAAAAAAATCTAAATATTGAGAAAATCATCTTTAAAATTGTCCAAATTAATTTCTTAGCAATGCATATTAGTAATCAAATAAGTTGTGATATATTTACGGTAGGAAATGTACAAAATATCGTCATGGAACATGATTTTTACTTAATATCCTAATGATTTTTGGCATAAAAGAAAAATCTATAATTTTGACCCATACAATGTAGATTTTGTGGGGCTTTAGATCATATGTAAAAGAAAGTAAAAGGAAAAACCATGCAAAATAAAATTAAACTATAAATAAATAATCTGCATAGTAATAAGAAAATGCATGAAAAAAAGTATATAAATGCATAAATCCAATCTAAAGGACATATAATAATAAATCACCTTGTATGTATAACAATTCTGAGAATTTAGGAAGGAAATGTGCTTAAATGTCACGAATACAATGTCACGATGTCATAATCTTTTCTCTGTGCAACAAAACACTTTCATCTTCTGAACTGAATCATGAGACATATTCTTGTGAGATTGCACTGTTAAATCATTAGTTTCTTCACTGAGAGGAACATTACTATTGATATTATATGTGTCTCCGGAGCACAAAACCAGTTTCAAGTCTCTGGGGGATATTTAGCCAAAAATACACAGTATGGGTCAACATTATAGATTTTTATTTTATGCCAAAAATCATTATGATATTAAGTAAAGATCATGTTCCATGAAGATATTTTTTAAATTTCCTACTGTAAATATATCAAAACTTAATAATATGCATTGCTAAGAACTTCATTTGAACAAATTTAAAGATGATTTTCTCAGTATTTAGATTTTTTTGCACCATTTTGCAGATTCCAGATCTTAAAATAGTTGCATCTCGGCCAAATATTGTCTGATCCTAACAAACCTAAAATCAATGAAAAAGCTAATTTATTCAGCTTTCAGATGATGCATAAATCTCAATTTGACACAAACGGACCCTTATGACTGGTTTTGTGCTCCAGGGTCACATATAAAGACCAGAAACATGTCAGTAAATCTAATGTCAGATGCGACTCTATGAGGAGACATGTTATGAGTGTTACACATGATGCCACGCTGAGGACACACACACACACACACACACACACAGTGCAGGCCGTGTCCTGAGTCCGCGTGTGTTCGGAGACTTACGGCTTCATGTTGAACAGATCTCGTACAGCTTTGCTGGCGTTGGGCTCTCTGCGTGTTCGCTTGGTGCAGAACTTGTCTTTGGTCCAGGTCATGTGGACTCGCTCCGGCGTGGCGTCGCTCTTCTCGTTTAGAGCCGCGTGAGACGCCGTGTTTCTGTCGTGGATCAGCTGAGCCTGTGCGTTATCATGATCACACATTACATTCAGAACAACATACTGCTTCTTATATGTGTCTTTTAGATACATTTAAGAGCACAAAATACCTTTAAACGTAGTGTAATAATGTTTACAATTATGTATTTATGTCATTGAATTTCTGTGTGCACTATTTATTTAAGCAGAGTATGTCAGATTAATGTTTTAGTTTGTCTGCTATGCAAACTGCATACATGCATCTATATTAGTCTGTAATATGATGACATGCAGAATAAACCATTCATACAAAACAATTAGTGTAAGAATTGCAATAAATAAATACAAAAAGAGAGATAAATAAATAAATACTATATAATAATAAAAACAGAGAAACACCAGGAAATTAAAAATATAAAAATATAAAATAGTTTATTTATTTATTTAAAAACTAAATAGAGAAATACGAGGGAATGTCAGGAGAAAAAATATAAAAATAAATAATAAAATAAATAAATTAAGTATTTGCTTATTTATATATTCATTTAGAAACATGATGGAATGAAAGGAAAAATAGGAATAAATCTAGAATAAATGAAAAATAATGATTTATTATTTATAGTTAAAACTTAATAAAAAGAAACATGAGGGAATGAAAGGAGAAAAAAATAATAGGTATATTATTTTAACTAAATATAGAGAAACATAAGAGAAAAAAATACATTAAAATAAATAAAATATTTTCTTTTATATATTTATTTAGAAACATGATGGAATAAAAATAAAAATAAAAAAATGTAAATAAATTTAAAATTAATAAATAATAATAATAATAATAATAATAATAATAATAATAATAATAATAATATTTTAAAATAAATATTTTTGATAATTTATATATTTATTTAGAAACATGATGGAATGAAAAAAATTAAATAAATCTAAAATAAAAAATAAATATATATATATATATATATATATATATATTTATGTATTTATTTAGAAAAAATCTGGAATACAAATACAATAAATAAATAAATAAATCTAAAATAAATAAATAAAAATTGCTAATAAAGTATTCATTATTTATTATTATTTACAGTTAAAACTAAATTCAGAGAAACAAGAGGGAATGGAAAGAGAAAAAATTAAAATAAAATAAAAGGTATTTATTATTCTTTTTTTAACTAAATATAGAGAAACATTAGAGAAAAAAAATATATATTCAAATAAAGAAATATTTTTTTTTAAATAATTTATATATTTATTTAGAAACATGATGGAATGAAAAAAAAAAAAGGCAAATAAAGTTTTAATAATTTATGATTATTTACAGTTAATTTAAACTAAATTCCGAGAAACACGAGGGAATGAAAGGAAAGAGGTCAAAGGTGTTGAAAGATGGTGGTCATGACATGATGACATCACGGACACATGCATGATGGGAAGCGGTTCTGAAGGGAGGAGCTAACACTAAAGTATGGACACATGGATCATCATGAAGCACGTGAGCGAGGATCTACTCGTCTTCTGGCTCTTGGTCTCTGAGTTCACTACCTCGTCTTGTTTATCGTCATCTACACAGGCGTTCTGGTTATTGACGGCCGAGCCGTGAGCGCCGCTCTGGTTCTTCCTCCGAATGGAGCTACGCGACTCATCCGTGATGCTCTGAATCTGAGACACGTGTTTCCCGATCGCAGCAGAAACGAAAGAGGACCACAAGTCACACAGCGCCGCCAGAACAACAGTATTAACACAGCTATTCAGATGCTAGCTCAGTATGGTCACTGTATACTCCTCCAGCACACTGCTGTTGTGAAGCTTCACCTCTCGCTCGCGCTCCGTCCTCGACAGATGCATCTGCTTCAGCATCTGAGAGCGCTGCTCCATCACCAGAGTCTTCTCGTAGGTGAACGCTGAGATGTCACTGTCGTGCTGGAGAAACACACACACACACACACACACACACACACACACACACACACACACACACACACACACAACATCAACACATCAACAACGAGCAGCCACACACACAATCAACAAGATTCTCACTGACAGTTAAAGATATTAAAGGACTATTATTGCATAATAAAATAAGAGATTTTTTATATTGCATAGTAAAAATATGATAAAAAAAAAAAAAATATATATATATATATATATATATATATATATATATATATATATATATATATATAAATATGCAACATTAATAATAATAATAATAAATATAAATATGAAGCAATAATACATAATAATAGCACAAAATGTAAATATTAATATTAAATAATAAATAATATTAAATTAATTAATTCTACCACCACCACCACTACTACTAATAATATAATAATATTATTTAGAAATAACAAAATGGTACGATAGCATTTTTTTAAGTAATATAATTTTAAACATATTCTTAAAATAATGTAATACAATAATATATCATATAATAATATAAAATAATATATTTTTTGCATCATGTTTCTCAAATCATAGTTCAGATAACCCAGTAATAATAATAATAATAATAATAATAATAATACTATAGCATTATGTAGGATGAAGCATAAAACATATTAACATATTAAATAAATAAATAAATAAATAATAATAAGACAATTCAATATAATGTAGCAATAATAAATAATATATTAAAATAACAAAATGAAAAAAAAGAAAAACAAATAGAAGAATTCAGTATTTAGCAATAATTTATAATTTAAATGTAAACACTTTTAGTATAATATAATATAATATAATATAATATAATATAATATAATATAATATAATATAATATAATATAATATAATATAATATAATATAATATAATATAATATAGGCTAAAATAATATAATAAATATTTTGCAGGCTATTTATTCAAATCACAAAAACAACAATCACAAATGACACACACACACACACACACACACACACACACACAAAGCAAAAATCCTGCAGAACAAAAGCAGCTTCAGCA